>NC_134414.1:146650521-146683021 GCF_030867145.1 Opisthocomus hoazin
CTTCTGAATGCAAAACTTGCATAAACCAAGGTTTCATCATGCTTTGCTTCAGCAGATGCCTACTCTTGACAGTTCATCAGCATCTGATTTTCCCAAACGCGTCTGAAAGATATTCTCTCCAAACAATGTAAATTTTTTGTAAGAATTTCTAAATTCTTGCTGTTCTGCCAGATTTACATCCACAAGAACAAGCAGAGATACACACTATGCAAGAATGGGTCTTTCAGAAAACATGCCACACGAATACAACATGAATTCAACATTTGTTGAACCAGGTACATAAATAATTCTAGAAAGACCAACAGAAATGGTTGAATATATTTCGCAGTATGCCATGCTCATCATGAGTGCTGTTATAATTTGATTCTAGGTCTTATGATTGATTTCAGTTTTGTTTCTTTAAGGAATTTGTGTCAAGTGCCAAGTAGTTACCATTAGAATAATAATGAGCAGCATCCGAACAATTTTAGTTCTTTAGAATTTTAGCCGACAGTTTAAAAATGTAGTTAATTTTTTTTCAAATAATAAAAACAATCATCACTCTTCTATTTCACTGAAGTTAATTTTTTTTCAAATAATGAAAACAATCATCACTCTTCTATTTCACTGAACTTTTGAGAACAGGAGCAATATGTTTATAACAGAGACAGGAAAAGCTTAATCTGCACTTACCTCTAGTTTAGACAGCCAGCAGTGACAATCCCGCTTTCCTTGTCAACTTTCAAGAACTCACAATCCTTAATTTAAACACTTGAGAAATCTATGGAGCCTGTCAGTCTAGTTAATGAAGCCTCCTCCTTCCCTTTTTTAAACAAAATCTGACTTTCTTTAAAGACCACTTAAGGCCTATCTCTGATTATACAAACAGGTTCTGTCCTGGAAGAGTGAATAATCCAATAATACCTCCTTCGACTTATTTCCCTCAACATCCCAAATATTTCACTAAAAGAATACAGCTTCTTTAAAGGTAAGGAGCTAGTCTAAAATAAACAACAGATATGTGCCATTTTCAACACAAAGTGTAGGCAATACTTGATACAAATCACTGCTTTGATCAGAGGGCTTCTTGATCTTGGGTCATTTAAAAGGTTATGTACATGAATGAATAATCCCTTAAGATTCTTTAACATATCATCAAAATATACTCATTTTTCACATATTTACAAGACCTGAAACTGCTTACTTAGCATCACACAGCATATATGAGCGCAGGTATATATGATGATACAAAAAGAGATGCTGGGCATTCAACTGTTCAGAAAGTTAGTCCACATAATTAGGTGGCTAGTGGCATCTTAACATTCATTCCCTAGACTAGTTAAAGCAATTTATTTAAGAAAATCAGATACTGAAATAAGACTGATACCTCACTGTGCTAAATGCTGCGAAACATGTACTGACATCCCTTTCTCGATGAATTTACAATCCCCCTGGGATAAAAAACAGTAAATGATTTTACACATGGTATAAGAATATACAAAATGTTATTCCTCTTTCTATTTTGCATTATAATCATAGAAATCTAGAAAGAAAAACATACGTGATTTAGAGTAACATGAGGCCACATAGTTGTGTTGTTTGTGTAAGCTACTCTAACATGTAAAATTAATAAATGTTAATGGTCAGATAGCCTGCCCATCGGCAACAGTTAATTCTGATAATTCCTAAAGCTGTCACAATAGAAGAGAATCTTGAGATGAAACATTTACATCAACATTAATTAGCATAACTTGAGCACTAATGACATAGTCATCTGTATGCACTGAGAACTGACAATATAGAATACAGCAGATATTCAAGGATATATGGCCCTTGATTACTGAGACTGGCATCACAGCTAGTAGTGAAATTATGAGCAAACAAGGGCGGAACTAGAGGCAAGTAGGAGCAAAGATTTGGAGAACAAGTTTAAATGGAACATTAAAGAGATGGATCTGCAAGAGAATCTACATGTAACACAGTCAGATTAAGGGACTGGAAGTGCTACATCAACCAGAGGTATTTTGAATATGTCACGGGAATGGGAAACTGGCTTGCTTCAAGAAGGTCAGAGATTGCCATAAATGCTGAGTCAAGGCAGCAGAAGACAAGGGATGTGAATGTGGAATCCCTTTAGTGAAACCATACACTGGCCAGGCCCCTTGGTAGTATAGGGAGATGGGTGGCAAGACAGTGTTGCCATCAGAGAGACTGAGTGAGAAGACAGAAGGCAGAGTCATAAAACAGTGCTTCATTTAGCCATGCATAACAGCAGGATGACAGTATAGTCTACTATGACCAAACTTTGGAAGAAAGAAGCAAAACACGTCATTTTAACTATCTGAATCTGAAAATCATAAGGTTACCAAAAGATGATGTCAGGATGAAAGACAAATGCAAGATGACACTGATTAAGAGCGAAGTAGGTTTCTGAATCTGTAATGTAAATTTTGTACCATCTCTTCTGTGAAAAGCATGCAAAAGATTTTCGTCAGGTCATAGGAGGTATCTGGAAATTCTCATTCAAATCCCTTTGGTGAAAGGGTTTGAACTTCTAACTTTTTTGAAGTGTGTGATAAAGACAATGTAATACCATAATGCAGAGTAAATATTGTATTTTTCATCTATAGGACTATCAATGTAGACTTACACAGTAGATGCATTTGCTGAAGCTTTGGAAACTTGGCTTCTGAATGCATTGAATGTATTGAATGTATAAAGCTGTGGAAGTCTTTCATCTAGATGTGTAGCCTGATGTCTGCTCTAATGTTCAGAGGGCTAATCCTGAAAGATTTCCAGTTCAGTAAAAGTGGTTGATAGGACGTTTTATTTGTATACTGCACGTATGAAGTCCAACTCTTTTTAGCCTAAAAATTTAAATATACTTTATATGAAATTATTTTATTTTAGTATCCGATATTATATGGTTGAGCCATCTTTAAATTCAAGCAATTTCCATCTCACTGAAACTAATCATTATCACACCTCCTGGAAACTGAGCATACTTCAGGCTGTGGGCTGGAGAGAGTTGCAGGCTATTCAGTGAAAAAATGTTTGCCAATATAAAGCAAGAGTCTTACCTATATGCCAGAAAGTGTTTTTGTGGTAGCAAGAGCACAGTTCAAAAGTGCCTATGAATTTCCACCTTGGATTGAAATTAAACCAAAACTGTCACTTACCAGAAACCTTGCTTTTTATCCAGCCCATAGGAAAGTCTCCTTTGGGAGCAGGTCTACTCGTTCTCACTTATGTTATCACTGCCTTTTAACACTCCCTTAGTTTCTGGAACATGCAAATGTTTTTCTCACTTGATTGATATGCATCTATCTGCTAGCATTTGTCTCCCATATTTTAACTCTTTCTCTTCCAGACTCCATTAGATACTGGAGAGGGTGCAAATAAAAACAATCCTTGGAGGACTTCATAGTTAGAGAGATGTGAAGATGGAGGTTTGGACGTGCCTTTCAACAAGACTTACAACAGCTAAGGTGTATCCCCCTAGCCCGCATGCAAACTGCTGTCCTAACACCCCTGGGTCGACTGCTGCAGGCAGGTCCAGGAGAATGAGGATGAAAGTCTGCCCTTCACTCAGAAACAGCAGTTCTCTGGCCATCAGTCGCACAAATGCCATTTCTCTCCCCACGTGCTGACCTGAAATCCAGATTGTGCTGGCCTAGTGTATCGATTCCAGTTTTCTCTCTGACTAGTCTCTCTTTAAGCGTACTCCAAAATGAAAGGTTTGAAGCTGACTGATAGCTAATGCGATGCAGTTTCTTCCTTGAGGAAAGAAAGGGACTTGCCCTGAAAGGGCAATTGATTAATTTAGCCAAGAGAAATGTAGTTGCTTAGGATAAGCAGTGCCACAGGTCAAAGCCAGAGGTCAGGATGAAACAACATTTAAGTTTCCATTGCTTCTGAAGATGTAAATTTGATTTCTGTAATGAAGGCCAAGTTGTTTCTTGATCAGCAGGCAGGGACTAAATTACTGTGATGTGTGAACGCAGCCCTTGACAGAGACCCATCTCATCTCCTGGAAGGACACAGATCACCCTATATTTGCATGCACTGTGTGATTACTGACACTTAAGCCAAGCCCAGGAAGACAGCGTGTCAGCGCACATCATTCCTAATACCAGTGGAGAAAGCAGGGATTGAAGTCGCGAGCCTACACATTACAGATCAGTAAATGCTTCTATGTCCAACAGGGGTAGGTGAATCAGGTACATATTAGGTCCGCTGAGCCATATTTATTGACTTCAAGTCGGTGTGCTTCTGCTGAAGTCAGTGGTGTAAGAGAGGTACAAGTCAATACAGATTGACTTACTGTATTTCACATACATATTTAAAGCAGCTTGGCTTTGCATGGTACTTCCTAGCTTTATTACATGAATACATATGTTCCTGCTGATGTAATTCTCTTGAAAGGTATAAATAATGGATATTCTTCATAAGCAGTTGACCCCCTGGTAAGACTGAAATCAGAGAGAGGGAGTTTGAGCTATCTTGGACTATACAGCTCGCACCTGCACTCAAAGTCACTGGATAAAAGTCAGTTAGAGGAGTGCCTGTAATGTGTCATTGCCTGCCGCCTCCAGTGTCACTCTGGTCACTAGCACCAAGGAGTCTATTAGATGGAAAAGACAAGGGGAGAAAAACAGTTGAAGTAATGTAGCTTGTTAAACTACTGCCTTTCAAGTCTTTGGGGGCACTTTTATTTTATTTTTTAACCGAGAACAATTGCTTTGTAACAGAAGGGGCCTTTAGCACCGAATCAGGTGTGACACCTCCCCCCTTCCCACAGTCAGCTACAAGAATAAAGGAAACAATCCTCAAATATTGCTGGTTCTGAGGCATTTTAATCCTTTGTGATTCAAAGACTCTGCCAAATCAGAGACCAGAGAAGCCTAAGATCCCTTAAAGTCCTTATTCCACTTAACCACAATATAAATCAATGCAGGAAAACAGCAGCAAGGACTTAGTTTGCAAAAGGCTCTTAGATTTTGCAGAAGTAGAAAGCATTATAAAAAGGTGAATCTTGTCCACTGGCCTTACCGATGTGTCTGCTCTGCAGAAGGGTAACTGCTTCTGATCTGCAGGTATGGGGATTAGCTTACCAAGATAACTCTTTCTTTAGTTTTTTGCAGATTCTGCTTGTGCATGGTTTGAGAGGACTGGCTAGGACTGGCCGGATGGAAAAAAGACAGTTCTAAATTTTTTTTACCTTTTTTATCTGAAAAGAGAATTCAGTTTTAATTTTTTTTAAAGGAAATCTGAATTTTTCAGCTTTCCGATCCCATAGACATTGTATCTTCTATAACAAGAGCTAGTACAACAAGCGCTAGTTGGTGTTCATGCTTCCTAGAAATGTCTGAGCACTGGTAGTAAAGTAGCAGGAATACCAGTGTTGTTGAGGTTTTAATCTCCAAATCTCTTATAGTCTAACCACTGGGACAACAGTAGCCAGTATCAAGAAAAACACCGGTGTATCCAAACAACAAAGCATCTGATCAGTATTATAGACTTGAGAAAGTTCAGCTTCATAAACTGAGAAATACAGACTCTCAAATCACTTACGTGCTCCTTGGTGGTACACTGGCAACCAAACAAATGCCCACTCAAGCCTGGGTCAGCAGGAAAATGGGAGAACCAGCCCTTCATCCCTCCTCACCCAAACAAATTTAACACAGCTCTTTTTAGAGCAAATACAGTCCGATGTTCTATTTGTGCATTGAGGTAAAGGCTGACATTTTTTTAAAGCATTGGTGCTAACAGAGTTTTGCTCTGGATTTTCACCTTTGTAAATGAGATGAGACTCCAGCCCACTGTATACGGTGTAATTCTCCCCCCACCCACTCACCACCCGCTTAGTTACAGTGTAAACATATCCTGCTTCTTTCATACAGCCACCTGCCATTTTTGCTTTATTGCTGCCAGAAGGTTTAAAGGCATGCTTTTAAATATCTTGAAAGTTTCCTGTTGATAAGAAAAGGTGGTTTTAGCACTTTTAAGTAAACACTAACACACAAACATCACAAATCATGCTTTTTGATAGAATCTACTTTAGCTACATGAAGCATGAGTGACACTACAGAGGGGGGAAGAGGGGAAGAAAAAAAGCCCAATTTCTGGCAGAGAGACCTAGCAAAAATTAATTGCAAAATGTGTGCTAGATATATACTGCTATATATCGAAACAATTAAGTCAGGGTTTGAAACCATCTTCATATGTCTTTTGCCTGGGTAACAATCATTGTGCAGTTCTGCAGGTGGGACAGGTAGTTCTGCAGCAGCAAGCTAACATACGTGAGCATTTTATTCTACTGAAGTCCACAACTTGAACAGGAAAAATATCTGCTGATGTCCAGAAGAACAACTGCAACTCAATAACACAAGTGAGAACTTCTTAAAAATCACTGTAACTTGGGTGCTTGGAATATTCCTAGACAGCTGACATAGTGAGACTTTAAAATCATTTATGTGTGTTTAAACTCTGTCATACAACACAAGTCCATTCAACAGGCAGCAAATTACACCATAGGTAACCAGAAGAGACAATGTTTATTATAAATCATGAGTACAGTGCATGGATCCAGACTCTAAACATGACCTCCTAGTGGGGAACCTACAAATACATATCCTCTGTCAAGAATCACAAGCTTTGGGACTTAGCAGAACACCAGATGCATGTTTTACATACAGCCCAAACTGACAAGTGGTAGATTTATAGACTTTGTGTTTGGAACAGTTCATAGAAGTGTACAAAGAACAATTAAGATAGCCTCTTGGGGAAAAAGAGAGTGGTGTGGTCACACCATAGAGAATATTCATAACAAAGGGACTCCAGACGCATTTAGTTCTCTCTGTCTCCATCTGAGAGTTGTCCAAAAGAGGCTTCACGTTTCTAATGGTGTCTTCCTGTATTTGTGATTCAGCATACCTTAGTGCATGAAATATTAGTCTGATCTCCACTATTTGGGTTAAGGGTTTTTTGTTGGGGTTTTTTTCTGAATCAATTATACTAATTAACTAGAGCAGGAGAGTTGCCGCTTCTGAATTAGATGACTGAAATGTTATAACCTGAGAATGAATACCAACTTTCTGTATTGCGTCAAGACTCCTGTGCCTTTACTTTAGCAAAGGCGAATCACGTTCCTGTAAGTTTTATTGGGACAGTGTCTCTATCTTGTGTTGAAAAGACCTTTTCTGGAGTAATAGATCCAGTAAGGGGTATCACACTCACAGGAAGTTGTGGGCAGTTGGAGTAAATCAGCATAAACAAGGGGAAGAACTCGGTCCTGTCTTGTTTGATGTTCAATCTGCATCAGCTGTGACTGCTGCCAAAAGAGAGTCCCATGTCTGTCCACTTGCTTCTCCTGTTTCATTCACATCTGACCCAGTGCCCAGGAGGCTAGGACTTGAGTTGGTTTCTGTCTTGATTGAAAAGTAACCCGCCAAATTACAGAACTTGAAGGTACGTGATTCACTGATCCAGCCCTAAAGGAAAAGACAGGAGTGCAGCAGTGTGGAAAGGGGAGGGAAGGGCTGGCTCTTTTAGCAGCAGCCATCAACTGGGCCAAACAAAATTCCCTGTGAGTCTGTGCTCTGAGGCTTCAGCCTGTGGGCACCAGAGCCATGCAAACAGCCTGTTGCCCTCTCCACCCTCCCTGATTCACAGTCCCTTCCTACTCAGGGCTGTGTGATTGCATCCAGTCCTTTGCACTGATTTTCATCCTTACTAGAGTCTGTCATCAGCCACTTTAAGTTAATAGCCCAGCGGAAAGCTATCGGGCTGTTTTTGCTAAGCTTGTTTTCTGGCGTGCGCTTTTTAAGCGTGCTGTAACAGAGATGGTATGGGCACGTGTGCTGGCATACGGTGGTGGAAGATCTGGAGATGGGGTAGTGAGGAGCAGGGGAAAGGAGGAGCTTTTAGCAACGCTGAGCCGTTAGAAACTCTGACTTGTAAGAGAAGCCTGGGTTTGGACAGCTTGGGATTCGGAAAGTAAGAAGTCCGTCTTCAATGCATAAGAAGTCACTATAAAGAGGTAACATTCACTTCTTCCCCGAAGCTCAAAAAAGGGGGAAAAAAACCAAGAAACCAGTGATTTAAGTTGCTTCATAGGTGATTTTGAAGAGGTGGTGGAGGGAATAGGTTTTTAAGCTATGTGGCTAGACCAAGCCTAGATAAACACTTGGGGGAAGTTTTAGGCAGTGTTACTCCCTCTTGGGGGAGAGAGATCAGCTAGACCGTCTCCTGTGGTCTTTTCCAATTCTACATTCCAATGACTTTAACAGTACTGTTCTAACACAGGTTTGAAGAGATAACTTTCATTTTTCAGATATCAAGATAGACAGCATAATTCATAGAAATGTATTCAGAGCAGCAAAACACAAGGATCAAGCTATCCATCTGTAATTCAAGCAACATTTGTTCATATAACTCATTCATCTGGACAATTGACAATATTGGTTTGGCTGTAGTCCTATTTGCATACCAGCAGCTGACAAAAGTTCTGGGAGCAGGGAGGATGGCTCTGGAGCTAAGTTAGGCAGTCGAGAACATCCTTTCTCATGAGGTCAAAATAGACATTTTCCATGAAGAGCAAGCAGATATATCTGATGCAAAGACCATCAAAACCTACTCTCTCTTACATTCAGGTAGCTTTAAAAAAATTATTTGCCTTAGGGAGAGGACATGAAATTGGGAGTCAGAAGACTTCTAAGCGCCTACGCCATTTCTTCCCACCTGTATGTCTTTTGTTTGTTAGGGCTCGAAGTCGGTACACTAAAAACCACTAAAAACCATGCTTAACTTCACACTTGTCAGCTGGCTTCCCTGCAGCAAGCAGGGATGGATGTCTCACCACGCCGTGGCACAATCCCCGGTGGGACAGGCCCTGCGCCTCTGCCTGCAGGGTCAGACAAATGACCACAGCAGCAGCAAAACCAGCTCAGAAAACCTCTTGTCCTGCCCTGGCCACCTATTTCCACCTCCTCCTTCTTCAGCCCCCTCTTGAGCCTTAGGTGTACCACTTCTTGTAGTACCATGTGGTCAAATGGCAGATTGAACTGGTCCGAGCTTACAATAGAAATTGTACAAAAAAGCCAAGGTTCTGTAAATATTTGTTCCAGTCTCCTTTAGGAAAGAGACCTGCAGCAGGGAAGGAGTGAGTACAGTGGGAAGCAGAAGGCAAAAATTTCTTGTGCTGGCTTTCCTGTCAAAACAACCGTCTCGGGAAACCACAACCTCGGCCAGTGGCCCAGGCATAGGATATTAATTACACAACATTAGAGTAACAGGAATGGCTCCTTTTTATTTACTTACAGCTACCTCTAATTTTTACTAGGATAACTGAGAAAAAATTGGGTTAGGATAAGACTTTTCAAGTTGTCATATCAAAATTAATATGGAAAGATTGAGATATGTCTCCAATGGCTGGGGTAGAATATTTGTCTTTAACAGGAAAATGTTGGGACTGCAAGTTCTTTTTTTTTTTTTTTCCCCTCTCCTATATCTTCAAAAGAAAAAAGGAGAAAGTTCCAGCTATAAAAGGTATTCGTCAAGAACAGCCATCGGCCAGCACCACAAATGAGCAACTCCAGTGTGAAAACACTTTCAAAGTTCTAAATGAGTTGTCCCTGTGGTAATAAAGAAAGGCTGTTTTACAGCATGACAGTATGTAAGACAGCATTGTCAGCTATAGTTTATTTAAAGCACAAGGCCTGTAACAGGAAAATAATGACTTTAATAAAATTTACTATTGACTTTGTAGGCTAAAATCTTTCTGTCATCAGGAATACAGAAAAACAACCTGCCTGAAAGCCCTTCACTTAAATATATTCCTTTAATATTTCAAAGCAACTTGTGAATTTTTTTTTAATATACATGCTACTTCAAAAGATACAGTAGTGGGGTGGAAATTAGTATTTTTAATAGAAAGTTGGAATTGCTTACATAAGGGAAAAACTGATAATGACCTATGACACTGTCTACTGAAAGCAACATTTGAGGAAACTGCAAAAGCAGTTAATGCAATTCCTTGAAAAGCTGTATAAAGCTATGTCACAAATGAATGATTTATAAATTACTGAACGTCCTTCTCATCTAGAGGATATCTTTTAATCATGCGCTGTAGTTTTCTCTGAGTGAACTCCAAAGAGCCTGCTGCAGAGATACACAGAAATCCACAGCATGTTAACAAGGTTGGGGTCAGTTCTAAGAATTGAAGGGGGAGCAAAAAATAAAAAATCCTCACATTCGGCATGATTTTACTTTCGAACCAATTTGATTAAATGCACTATAGCTTGCTGGTAGTGTGTAAGAGGTCACGCCTTTTATATGAAAAACTGCAGAATTTTCATTCCTTTAATGTTTTTTTTACATAGTTAAAATAAACTGTGGTAAAAAGTTTCCCAACAGCGAATGACAGCTCGATTTAGAGGTGAAACCTTTTAATAAAATCTCATGAAATGAATGCCTTGGTTTATGCACTCTGTTTGTGTTTCCCATTGGAGTGCTTAGCATTGTGAAGCGGTGCTTTCTTGCTTTACTGCTGCAGAGCAACATCATGAAGGAGAGTCTGGAGCCTTAGAACAGAAAAGATGCAGCTTAACCGCAGTAAAATTGTTGATGGAGGAATCTTAATTTACAGAGAAAATGCTTTCCTCTTGACTTTAAAAAAATGCTATTGTGCATTAATTTACATTGCAGATAATTAATTAAAAATGATGAAAAATATTCCACAGAGGATTTTTAGAAAGGACTCTGGGGTCTAGAAATAGTATTAAGAGGGGAACCAATTAAAGATTTATCTGAGTGAATAATTTTGCTAGGACTTTGGCAGTGGGACTGGCTGAAGTCACATTTGTTGTAGCTATGCCTTGTTTCATGCACATCCACAAAATCCTTCTTATGTTTGCTAAGGGACATATCAATGAAGTAATCTTTTCATAAGAAAGCACAGTGCCTGTCTTCCCCAGTACGCTGCATATGTACCACCTAAAAAAGTGGCAGTGCATTTCAAAAACTCCCAAGACTTTAAACTTGCAGTTAATAGAAAATGTAGTTCATTTCCGTGTTCAGAAATATGGAATTCATTCACCACTTGAGAACTAGGAAGGCAAAAATGGTGGTGATCCGAGCAGGACCAAGTCTGACAGAAATAACCTTTTATGTCATCTGAATTATACTGGCTTGGCCTATGCATACAACCATCATGTTATCAGGGGCTGCCAAGAATCAAACAGCCAATATAATATAAATCACTGCTAGTAAGTATCCCATTGAAAGAATGCTGTGCAGGCCCCAAAACCATAGTCCTGCCAGGATGTTAGTCGTAAAATACCTGCTATTTTAGCCGTCCATAGTGGCTTAAAAAACTTTGCTGTAATATTGACCTTCTGTTTATATGTATGCAGTTGCATGATGTATTGTCTATCATCCTTTCTGGGTTTCTACAGCTAGGAATATGGTGGTTCTTGGCATGTTGTTCCAACTTGTCATAATTTCATACCAAATCTCATTAAGTTTGTCACCATGATACACTGTGACATAGCAAACATACCTGCCCAGAGTTAGGTTCATCTCTGTGTCTATTGCCCTGATTTGGCAGCAGTCACCAAGAATCTGTGGTTTGCTCCAATGTAATCTTAGAAGAGATACTCTTAAAAATATTTTGGGTTTTACAGGTCTGCCAGATATTTGTAAATATCAAGGTGGCTAAGGATGAATTGCTACTCCAAAGTGCTACAGCTGGCTTCAGCCCTGTAAGAAAATAAGAACTAGAGGAGATGCAAAAAAAATTTTTTAATGACTGCTCAAAGACTCAAGGGTAAGAAGAAATGTGTACTACCGGTTACAAATATTTAACCAAACTTTAAAAATAAAGTGTAAAATACAGTGCAGATCTTCTGACACAAAAGGGGAAAGAAAGACTAAGATGTCTCTCTCTAAGGTGGATATTAAGGTGTCCCTCCTTCACTCCCCCTCCTTTCCACTTTAATCTCTGTCTCACACCATAGCACTAAGGACTTAGGTAGGGAGTGACCCAATACAAAGGATGTGCTCACATTTCGTGTGTTGCAAGAATAGACTTCAGGCCTCGTATTCAGATCAGTGTTTCACTTACTTCTGAAAAAAAGGTTTTGAATCCATTCTTAAAAGACCCACTTTTCAAGACATATCAACCCTCTGAACTTTCTATCCTCTTTAGTAAGAAATGCTGAGAGCTTGCGGAAAAAATCAGGACTAAAGAACCTCAGTCCAAATTTTGGAGCACGTCTTAGACTCTAGCTCTTCAAAGTCCAGCCCTTACATTTTATCCAAACTGCAAGAAGACAGTTTTGTCAATTTCAGCTGGAGGTTATTTTGTCTTTTATCTTATTTTTCAAGGCATGTGTAAGCAAAGGGAAAGACTTCAAATCTATAGCTCATCAACTTTAACAACTTTTTTTTTTTTTTTTTTTAAAGGCAGGGTTCATATAATGTAGCACACAGGACATTTATTCATTAAACTCTTCCCTGGGGTCCCAGAAACTCCAGTCCTCCTACCATATAGTGGGCAGGATGAGGAAGATCAGACAAGACAACAGAAAAATCCAACCATTTTCAAGAGGACCTTACCTTTTAATCCTTGTAGGGGTGTACCTATTTCATTCTATAATTGTTCTTTTTGCACTTTGCTGACATTGCTTTGCTGCTCAGTAATAAAGATATTGGCAATTATGAGCTCAACTGCAGGAACCACATTACCTCCAAAATAAAAATAGACTTCACTTACAAAGACGTGCCATGTAAGTAGTGCTTTCCAAAGTGCAACTAAAACCAAAACATAGTCCTGAGAGGTGAAATAGGATGCCTAGGCACCTTCTAGTCATACCTTCTAAGCCTGGATACATAATTAACGGCTTTACATCACAGTATCTACATGTGAGACATCCGCATTTTCTAGGATGGTGGATGGCTTAATTCAAGTACACGTATAATCCTTAAAAATTTTCTGCTTTGAAGGATCACCTGACACAGGTAATTAAGCAGCCAATGAGGCAGATGCTCTGCTGGACTTCACACTTGAAAACATGGAAGAATGGGTTGGGAATGAGAGGATCAGGGGCAGCCTTCATTGCAATGATCATGAGATGGTGAAGTTCAGGATCCTGAGGGAAGGAAATGAGGCAAAAAGCAGGATCACAGCCCTAGGCTTGGAAAGAGCAGACTTTGCCCTTTGCAGGGATCTGCTTGGAGGAATCTCATGGGATGTGGTCGATAGGGGTGAGGTCCAGGGAAGGTAGTTGATTCTGAAGGATCACATCTACGAAGTTCAAGAACAGTCCATCCCAAAGTTCAGAAAATCAGCCAAGGTGACAGGAGGCCTGCATGGCATAACAAGAAACTCCTCATGAAATTCAAACATGAGGAGGTAGCATAAGGGAGTTGGAAGTAGGGTCAGAAGCAATATAAGGAGTCTGTTCAAGTATGCTGGGATTGAATTAGGAAAACCAAACCTGACCTGGAGCTGGTTCTGGTAAGGGCAACAAAGACGACTTCTGCAAGTATATTAAAAGTGAAAAGAAAACTAATGAAAATGTGGGCCCAACGCTGAACGGGTCAGGAGACTGGTGACAGAGGATATGGAAAAGGCTGAGGTCCTCAATGCCTTGAACTTTACTGATAAGACCTGGCTTCAGGAATCCCAGGCCTCTGAGATGCGTGGGAAAGTCTGAAGCAATCATGATTTACTCTCAGGAAAAGGGGACCTGGTTAAGGTGTATTTAAAAACTCTAGGCATACACGCCTCCATGGTGCCTGATGGGATGTACCCGTAAGAGCTGAGTGATCTGGTGTATGTCATTGCAAGACCGCTCTTGATCCTCTCTGAAAGATCATAGTGACTGGCAGAGGTTTCTGAGGACTGGATGAAAGTAAAACCCCTGTCTTCATAAAGGGCTAGAGGGACGATCTGCGGAACTACAGGCCTATCATCCTCATCTTGATCCCTGGGAATATGACAGAGCAACTAAACCTGGAAGCTATTTCCAAAAACAGGAAGGACTGAAAAGTGACAAGGAGTAGTCAGTATGGATTCATGAAGGGGAAATCCTGCTTAATCAACCTGATAGACTTCTATGACTACTAGCTCAGTGGGTGAGGGTAGACCAATAGATGTTGTTTATCTTGACTTTTTCAAGGCTTCCAATCCACTTTCCCAAAACTCCCTCATAGAAACACTGGTGATTTATGAGCTACATAAATGCACAGTGAGGTGAGCTGAAAACTTGAAGAACTGCTAGGCTCAAAGGGTTAAGACTAGCATTTCAAAATCCATCTGGAAGTCAGTCACTGAGGGTACACTGCAAGTGTCAATATTGATGCCAACACTGTTAAAAATCTTCATTAGTGATCTGGTTGATGGGGCAGAATGCACCGTCAACATGTTTACAGATGATCTAAAACTGTGAAGAGCAGTTGGATGTGCTGTCATCCAGAGAGATCTCGACAAGTTGGAGAAATGGGCCAACGGGAATTTCATGAAGTTCAACAAAGAGAAGTACTGGGTCCTTCACCTGGTGAGGAACAACTCTATTTACCAGTACACACTGGGAGCCTACCAGCTGGAAAGCACCTGTGCAGAAAAGGACCTGGGGGTCTTGGTGGACAGCAAGTTCATCAAGAGCCAACAGTGTGCCCTGGAGGTAAATAAAGCCACCAACATGCTGGATTGATTTGAAAAGCATTGCCAGCACGTTGAGGGAGGTGATGTTATCTCTCAGTTTAGCACTGATGAGGCCACACCTGGAGTGCGGAGTTCAGTTGTGGGCTCACAAGTACAATAGCAACAAGTAAGGTTCTGGACTGAGTCCGGTGAAGAACTGCAAAGATGATTAAGCGACTGGAGCATCTGTCAGATGAGAAAAGGCTGAGGTCTGGGACCATTGAGCCTGGAGAAGTGAAAGCTCATGGGAAATCTGATCAATTTGTGTAAATACCTGATCACAGGGTGTAAAGAAGACAGAGCCAGTTTGTTCTCAATGGTTCCCAATGACAAGAAGATACAGTGGGCACAAACTGAATTTCCAGTCAAACTTATGAAAAAACTTTTTTTACTGTGAGGGAAGTTGAATATTAAAACTGCTTGTCCAGAGTGGCTGTGGAGTCTCCATTCCTGGAGATATTAAAAACCTGACTGGACGTGGCCTTGGTCCATGCTATAGCTGACCCCCTTTTGAGCAGGGGGATGCAGCTAGACGAACCCTAAATGTTCCCTCCAGACTCCACTGTTCTGTGATTGTCTGATTATTATACGTAAAATCTCTGTAGCTGGAGATCACATCATATACAGATAAAAGAGAGTGCTAAAGCAGGTTGCAGAGGACCACTTCCCTTTCAGTAAAACCCAGGAAAACCTGTTTTCTCTCTTCTTCTTTTCCCTCTTCTTGATTTTTTTCTTCTTCTCAGTTATTTGATTGAGAAAAGGAATAGGTTTCTGGCTTGTATTGATTGCTCAGCTCCATATCTCCCAAAAGATCCCACATTTAAATATTTTTCTTCCATTTTGTTATTGTTGATTTGAATAGAAAGCTGATCCTGCTCCTGAAGTCTTTGGTAGGAACCGAGACAATGGCTTCAGCCAAAGACAGCTTGAGACACCGAGTTGTAGGCTGTTTACCCTAACGGGGTATGAGGGTTGTTTAAAGCCTTAACAGTAAAACTTCACAGATCTTGAACTGTTGGAATGACACCATGTACCAAAACTTCCTTTTCGAGGATAACAGTTATAAACACTGTCTTCAATACATTTCAAGCTGTAGCTCTACCTTCCTTTACCCTGTGCTGTTATCGTATGTGGAGAGAACTCTAACTAATGTATAGAGATGCCTTATGAGCAAACAACATCACAGTTTCAAGTAACTGTTTGGTTATAGTTGGAGTTGTCTATAGCAAATAGGCTTTAGAATAAAGTTGTTTCTGGGAAAATCCTTCTTGTCTGGATCTGATCAATCATTTTTGAGAAAACTTTTCTTCTTCAGTAGGTATTCTACCCTTTTATTTTTCTAAATCTCTTTTACAATTGAATAATAAAGCAAAAAATGTTGATTCCCTTGTGTTTTAAAATCTCATTGACCAAAGTGTAATGGATTCCTTTTTCCCCAAACCGTTTAAGAGGCAGGTAATTTGAACGATTCTAGCATCTTCCTTGCCTTTGTATTCACAAGGTATAAACTAAAATTATGCACGAGATTCATCAAAGCTGAGCTGTGCTGCTGAGAAGTGTGTAACTCGGATATAGAATGAGCCATTTAAAGAAGTTATTGATGCCAACATTAAATTTACAATTATTCATAAAAGAAAACCATTTGAAGAATTCCCCATGCTGCAAGTACACAAAACACTTTGCTACGCATAAGAAGTTACATTTATTAATAGCCCTTTTTGCCAGAATCTCATTTCACCAAAGGAAACTTTATCCTCCAATGGAATAAGAATCACATGAACGTCAGAGATGCTACAAGTTTATTCACCACAACAACAACAAAAAAAAGACACCCAACTATCTCATATCAATGGTATTTCAAAGTAGGCAGCTGTCTAAAATGTATGACACAAGAAAACTTAGATATAAGAAACTGTTGTAATTAATGAACTTTATTAACTACACTTATTTTTTTCCTCTTGGGTTCATACACAGTGATAGAAATGCTTCATGAAAATCTTGTTCTTGTACATTTAACTTATGTTACTTAAGATATGAAAATTTCTTTATTGATAATGCCTCACTTCTTCCTTTGCAGTGATAGTATATAGAGATCTCATATCTAGGGCCTTAGTTTTCCAGCCAGCTGGGCTACAACCTTCTTTAGAAACACCACGATTATCGCAGGAATAAAGCGTCTCATATTGGCTGTGGTAGGATATGTAGTTGATCAGTAGTTCAAAAATCAGAACGATCTGAAGCTAGCAAAGCAAAGATTGAGGGCTGCGTAAGATACATTTGTGTAACCCATTATTCAGGAAAATAATATTTTAAGAGTCTAAATAGCTAGGTTATAAAAACAGATTCTTTTGTTTAGGCAGGATGCTTTTTGCATTGAAGTTTTGATATAGGCATAAAAATCCAGCTATTTAAGGCTAGAAAGACTTCTAAATTTTAAAGATTCCCTTTTCCTTTAAATAGGAGTTTGGGAAAAAAATCAAAGGTAGAAATACCTATAAACCCAATCTCTTCTTGAAAGTAGTTAATAATGGAGTATACAGGCACCATTTATTTCTTCATCAACTGCTATAACACGTCTGTCTCTCCATTCTCACTAGTGGTTTGGATTTTTGGTTTATTTTATCAAGGATCTCAACCTTTGCATTCTTTTTACTTAAAATGAAGAATAGAATGGCAGATGAGGTGGCTGAAAGACATGTTCTAGGAAAATTGACAGGATGATATGAGGGTTTGTTTTCCTTCCTTTTTGAAACAAGATCTCTCTGTAATGTAGATAAGGAGGACAGACCAATAGTTTCACATCTGTTGTACGATGATGGCCTTTAACTGACTATATACTCAAAGGGTGGGGTGGCCATCCTGTCACTGAATACGGTTTTTAGGTGGCCCTAGATATGGGCCACCATTACCACCTCCACTTTTTTCAAAGCAATCTCTACATGTTTGTGAAAGTCTTCTAAGAAATAAGGAATTCATCTTCACAGTTTCTGCTTTGAAGTAGTCCTTCTCTAACTGACTTGTACCTTCCTTCGCTGACTTAGAGTGTGTTCCGACATCTTCTGTCCAAGTTCTCTACACCTGCCTTCTCGGTTTCTTGGCCATTATGTTTTTGAAGGGCTGCATCAAAACAGCTTCAGATTGTGTCATGCAATCTGTAAACAGTTTGTGGACACTCCAAAAGACAACTTCTGCTTTTAGAAGAGAATTTTTTGGCTTTCTTTTTTCTTTTAAGATAGAGTCTGCTGGAGATCTTCTTGAGTTTTGCACACATAAATTTAAATTCCTGGCTGAGATCATGGCATGGATGATGAACAGAGACATGACTTCACCCCTCTCCAACTTCTGCTGTAGAAGTTCTAAGTGAAGATAGTCTGTTGATCCTTCATATGTGCCATATTCACATCCTCCTTTCCTGCAAGCATCAACACTAGAAATTGTCAGGACAAGCAGTTACCTGCATGGATCACACAAAGAAAAGACTGAGACCACGTGGATGCCAGTAAAAGAAGCCTTGGTCTTTTTGCAAGCTTTTACAGAGGCAGAAGCTTGGTATTAGCGTGGCGTCGCAGGGTGTAAGGTGTATGAGGCAGACCCATCAAGCAGGTTATCTCAGGCGCAAAAAGAAAAGCCTAAGATCTGGGAGACTCTATGTGATCCATGGTTGCAGGAATCCAGGTAAGGCTTGCCTGTGGGACCAAAGTAGAGTTCATGACCACAAAATTCCAGAGGCTATGACTGAGCCTCAGGCAGACTGTGATCCATGAATCAGCTGTCGGGCGTGTGAAAACCTGGCTCTGCTGAGAGCTGTGAGGCAGGATCTAGAATGTCTGGAACCCTACCTTCTAGAATTTCCAGAGTCTGTACAAAGCAGGCAAGGGTAAGAGCCTAAGCTCTTTGGAAAAGGACTCCAAAGTCTATGGTTCTGGGGTAGAACAGAAAAATTCAAAACTATAAAAAGGCACCTCTGTATGATTGGAACACCCTTTTCAATATGTGTTCGCATCATTGTGACATACTTTTGCGAATAAAAATGTAGTTCAGTGGTTTTGAAGTGGTCATCTTTGAGTCCTTGATTATGGAAACTATGTTTTAAAATTATGTACATCTGAAAAACTTAAAGCTATTTAATAGAATAGAATAACAAAACAAAATCTGACAATTTGATTAACTGTTTATGGTTTATTGCCAACACAGGCAGTAAATAGCCCTAGCCTGTGGTCTGATTTTCTATTAGTGGTTAGAGTCCATTAAGCATGCTCCTAGAGTACATACTGCAGTTTAGCTTCATCTGAAGGGAATAAATTTCTACGGCTGGAGACCTCACCATGGTGTAAGCCACAGGGGGCGGGGACCAAGATTTTCACATCAAACCACGTGCCTGGTGGGGATTAAAACTCTAGTGCAGATGCACCAAGGGACAGTTCAGGGCTTTAGACATTTGCCCTTACATCAGTAACTGCTACTTTTACCTGGTTTTGGGTTATCCAGTCTGCAGTTAAGGGGACCGTGACACACCGATGCTGACTTTCTTGGTGCTAACTTTGGTCTTAGGGTGCTTGTGACCTGAAAAGTTGACTCTGCATGCTCTATTCTCAGGAGGGTTTTCCATGACTTGTGTTTGCACTGGTATTCACAGTTCAGTAGTAGCACTGTCAGGCTGTGGGTCAATTCTCTGCTTTCACATTGTCGTGGTTTAACCACAGCCAGCAATTAAGCACCAGACATGCTCCCCCCCGGTGGGATGAAGAGAATCAGAAGGGTAAAAGTGAGAAAACTTGTGGGTTGAAATAAAAACTGTTTAATAGGTAAAGCAAAAGCCGTGCATGCAAGCAAAGCAAAACAAGGAATTCTTTCACTACTTCCCGTTAGCAGGCAGGTGTTCAGCCATCTCGAAGAAAGCTGGGCTCCATCATGTGTAACAGTTTCTTGGGAAGACAATCGCCATCACCCTCAACGTCCCTCACTTCTTTCTTCTTCTCCCCCCTTTATATGCTGAGCATGACGTCATATGGTATGGAATATCCCTTTGGCCAGTTTGGGTCTGCTGTCCTAGCTGTGTCCCCTCCCAGCTTCCCGTGCCCCTGGCAGCCCAGGCCACTGTGAGCAGCTGAAAAGTCCTTGATTGCCTAGCAACAACTAAAAACATCAGTCCATTATCAACCTTATTTTCATCCCAAATCTAAAACACAGCACTACGCCAGATGCCAGAAAGAAAATCAACTCTATCCCAGACAAAAGCAGGACATACATTGAACGTACATTTTCTTTCTTCTTGCACTGTTATCTCCATAACAACTCATTCTCAGCCTATTCCAGGACTGACCCAGACTGTTTAGAGGGAGGTCATACTTTTATTTTGCCATGGATGTCCATTTTATTTACTGTCTAATGCAAAAAAGGACACACTTTTTTCTCCAACAGCAGTTTTACTCACCAGGCCAGGCTGTTCTAAGACCTCTGTTCAAAGGACTTACCTGGGCCAGTGAAGATGAATATCGTAGAGCAGGCATATGAATCTGGCTTCTCACAGCAGATGGATGTCTTAAATACTGACTCTTCTGAAATGAACTAACTCGGTTCTCTTCTTCTTCCCTCTCTCTCTGGAAATTAAAATCTGGACCTGTGAAATTTTTTCCAATTAAAGTTTCAACGATTTTGGGTGTTCTAACAAAACCATTGCATCAAAAATGTCTTATACATAATTGGTTGAGCCAACAGATGTCACATTATGGCTTAAGCCCTCCTGAGCACTAAGGATCAGAAAGTTGCATTTTTAATAAAAGAGCTTTTTCGTCAGTAAACTCCAGACATGACCAGTAGATAGATTAACGTCCATGTGCATCCAAGTTGCCTGCAGATGGTAGAATAATCTTGGACTGGTTTTCTTGGACAATGACTTGAGATTTTCTTCATAAAATATCTTTCTAAAAGCCATTAAGATCTGTCAATTTAAAATAAACTCTCCAATGCCTTGAAGAGCCAGAAAAACAAAAATTATACAATTAAATCCTGTTTATATAAAGCAAGTTCAACCCTAACTTTGTTTTCAAAATATAACTAGTAGTTTATTTACCTGTAACCACTCTCATAGGCACTTACTGGAATTCCATTGTTTAATAAAAATAAAATTTCCAAGATAAGTTTCTTTTACAGTTTCGGCTTTCTGTCCACACTTTCAAATCAATCTTGATCCAAACATAAAATTCAGTAAATAATTCATTGTCTCCAATGACAAGTTTGGTCATTTGATGTCATAATTTTGAGAACATTCATTTCAGTTTTGGAAGCAAAAGAAGGTACCCTGCTTCTCATTGCCTTTGAGTAGATCTTTAGCCTGTTGTATAGCTGTGTCTACAGTCATTCATCTAGGGATTTCAAACCTTTTTCAGTTTTGGCTATTTATACACTAACATGCTATGCGCCAGTTCAACCTTACTGTATTTGTCTTCTAATGATATGATTTATCGTGCAGTAAGTGTGTTCCCATAGTGGAGTAATTTTTATAGGGCTAACAACAGTGTTCTATTAAACTCAGCCGAGAGCCAGAGAAGGAAAAAATCTCCGTGGTTCTTACACTTACCAGCCATGCCAAGGAATTAATTCTAAAAACTAAATTAATTTACATAAAGCGCATCTCTCATTTTTTGTGATCATCATTAGATTACTTGTTATACTCTGCTGTCAGATGTCTCTGGCAACGTAACAACATAAGAAAGTGGCTATGCTTCCAGTAGAAGGAAGCTTGGTATCTTTGACCCATTTCCTCTGGTTGCCTTTAGTAGAAATATGTACTACTATGGCCAGAAAAAGCAATGAGCTGTGATACATTTTGTCAGAGATTTTGATGTCTATCCACAGAGAGAACGCAAGGTAGCAGATGATATCTGCATATCACATGTATACGTATATAATGTGTGTTGTCTTCTTTGCATGCATATGTATTAGACTCCCTACACAGATCAAAACTGGGCAGAGCTTTGTGCAAGACTCTGGAACAAAGCAAAGAGAGTTGAAGAAGGTGGAACACTTTTTTAATGTAAGTTGAGAAAGCATCATACAACCTGTGGAATAACAGTTGGTCTCTGAGTTTCTGTCCAAAATACCCACAGGGTCAGAACTCCAGCAGGAGAAAATAGTGATCCAGAGGCTTCTGTCTCAGAGACAGACAACACATTATGAGAAGAGTCTTCAGAGAGCTTTAACATGTCTAGTACTCACAGGAAATAAAAACTCCTCTCCACTTCTCATTCAGGATGACCACAGGGAGGGATGGGAGGATGAAGATAAGAATGACCAGTTTCACCTGACATGTGAGAGTGTCCAAGAACCTCTTCTCACTTTGGTTCCTCCCACCTGTGGTTCATCCAACCAGGAGGACATTTTCTCTTCTGGGATGGGATTTTACTTCTTCTCAAAATTCCAACCTAGATAAAAAATCTTTGCTTCAAAAGTTCAGTCAAAACTAACACCTTTCAGTAAAAAGTAATTTCAGCATCTATGAACTGTTGGGGTTTTTCTCTAAGAGAGAAACACTGGGTTGAAAAATTAACAGGCAGCTCTAGATCATACCACTTTTAAGTTCAACGCAGTCATGTAGGGCTCAAAAACTAATTTCTCATAAAAATGAATACTTCTTTACATGTGCAACTGCCACATTCATCACCAAACTTCAAAAGAAGGGGCTTGGAACCGAATATGGCCTCTAAACTCATAGACCCTTCATTCTATATTCAGATTTCTTTTACAGTCCGCACTGGAGAGTTACTACATTTCTCCACTTGACAGGGAAAATTGAGCCAAAGTCTCCTCCTTCTCTTGATTTACAGGAATATAATTATTTCTCAAGTCAACTGAGCTAAAAATGGTGGAAACAAGAGGAAGCACCAGGCCCGTAGGAACAGAAGTACTGCAGGAGTAGTCATCACTTTTAAAACATGGCAACATTTCAGAAAAACACTGCAGATGCTTTAGCTCTGTCCCTCATCCAAGCTGGGCATTGGTTTTTGCTGCTATGTTTTGCTTATTTCTACCAAGTCTCCTTAGGCATTCATGCTAATATCTTGTACTTGATATGAGTGTTCTATAATTAGGCACACATACATGAAATACCCAAAACCATATTAAGTTTAAACACATTTTCAAAAAGTTGTAAAATACTCTTGCCAGATTCTATACTCTCAAATGAATTAATCTGAAAAACAACTGGGACTCAATTTAGACCTTCCTGGCAGCAAGCAAGAGAAATATCAAGCTCACAATTTTACTTTATTGAAGACCCTGTTAGGAGTCCATCAGAAAGAACTCTATCTGCCTGGTAGCCAGCAATCAGTAGGAGGTAATATTTAGTTTATTAACGTGGCTTTGATTTTTTTTCCACACTGTTGATGAATAGTAGTAAACAAAGACCTTGATCCAATTTCCCCTTCTGCCTTTCTCCAAAACATACATAAAGTTAACAAGATCTTGCATAATATCGAAAGTGTGTTCAGTAGGTCCCAAGTTAACCAGACATATAGTTTATTTGTACACTAGAGGGTCTGAATTAAAACACATGCACAGAAACTGAACACAGTTTAAGACTGAATTAAAACATACGCACTCAACACAGTTTAAGAGACCCTGTGCTGAAGTCAAGGTTAATTTTGAAACAACCTTTCAGTTTCAAGGCAACTGTACAGATTAGTAAGTGTCTATGTTGCACAGAAGAGTGGCTTTCACTGGTACTTGACAGTACAGGCAAACCATCATAGAGTTCTGATAATAAATAGACTGCAACTTCGTTACCAACAATGGATTTCAAAAATGAAAGGAGCCCAAGCAAATTGCAGAAACTTTTTGCCCTGTATGCTTCTCAATAAATCAGAAAGAATTACAGACGCAGACAGGGATGCTGTCTCAAAAGCTGTGATTCATGTCTTCCAGCATATTACCTTTGATTTATACTATAATTCGTGGGGTTTAAGGCTGTGTTGCTGGGGAGTGAGAATATGTTGGGGCTAAAACAGCTGACTGGGGTAAAACTCACTTGGAATATATACGCCGAGCTCAAAAATACAATAGAAAGCAAAAATCCAATGGCAATAACATAGGAACTCTTGACTAATACTCTATTGCAGTGAACCACATCTGGAGCTCCTTACTTCCATCAGTGACTTCAGTGGGGCTCTCATGTGAATAACTGCTATTGGCAGAGGTGTAAACAGTTCACAGTCCATTCCACATAGTTAGAAAGCTAACAGGCTGGCAGCTAATGTTGTAGAAAAATCTTTACACTGATGCTCTGGCCTTCAGCAGTGAGGTGCTTCACTGGTAATGTCTGAATTGCACAAACATCCAGCCCATGCAGGTTAAGTTTCCTGCATCTTGTTGCAGAAAGCACTCCACACTAAGTATCTGTTGGAATTTGTTTTATGTTTCACTAAGGACAAACTGAGGAAGAGTATTGGTCCTGAGAGAAAGTCCCCAAAACACTACTGCTTGCAGTTGCAAGTGGGAGTTTGGAACACGGTCTCCAAGCAAGAAGAGACCAAGAAGTGACTGAACAGATTTAGAGGCAGGAATGTATATGTCAGCATCTGTGGAAAAGTAAACCAGTCATACAAAGGTTTTGGATTTTGCAATCATATCAATAAACTAGGAACTGATCTCATCAAGATTAGAAGAGATAATACACATATAATCAAGTGAAGCAGAAATAACCACTGACCAAGGATTTTAGAAAAAGGGACATTACTGTACAAAAAAGCTTACAGGAGCAGAGCAGTTGGCCACAGTGGGTATTAAATATTCTCTTAACATACAAAAGCACTTGAAAAACCCTCATGAATATGTAATCTGTAATGAGGAAAAGAAAATATTAATTTGATAAATTAATGTGGCCAAATCTAATCGATTAAGCTTGTTTCCACCCTTCCCTTTGTTTGGAGGAAAGCAGAAGTTCAGAAAAAAATAGAGTAATTGCAATGATTTCCTGATGCATTAAGAGGATGTTAGAGAACTAATGTTTTTTGTCTCAGAACTAGGATACAACAATTAGACTCTGCAATATAGGCATCTACTTATAAGTGGAACCACTTTATCACATAGGATGAGCATTGAAAAAACCTTAGGAATGGGGGTACAAAATCTGCCCTCTCACTCAAGGAGTGGTGTGCTCATTTAAACAAGTGTCTTACACCTAAGGGACAAGTGTGATCCTTACTGATTTTTTCTTAATAATAGAAGGGATACAACTTGAACAACCAAGGTCTAGACATTGAAAGTGCTCATGGAAAGAGAACAAGGTCTTACTTTCAGTGGTAATGTGGAACTCCTTTTTCAACAATATTTTATAGATTGTTTTATTCCTTCCTCTGTTTTGTGGGGGCTGCTATAGGACATCTGTTACTTAAAATGGCTACTTCCCTTATTACATATTGGTAGCACTAATAAAATTCTGTTTATCCACAGATATATAAAACAAACAGCATTTTTCTGGTATTTATATGCAGTATTTACAAAAAAGGTTTCTAGTGTGGAAGTCAATCCAACCTAATCACAGATTTTCTGTCACATTTACCTTAGTACCAGGACTCGTATCCATCTAGGAAATTATTTCTTGTAGAGATTCTGGGCCAAATTCTCCTATCAGTTACACCAGTATGCACTTGGAGTGACTCCAAATTAGCTAAAAATCAACAGAGGTAGCTTAATATGTTCTGGTGTAAATCAGAAGAGGATTTGGCTTCTGATCTTTCGATAATTATTCAAGAGTAAACAACACTCAGTTGCATCACAGGAGAGCACTGGAATGTGAAATATTGGAAAACTGCAAATATACTGCAACAGTAAAATTGGGGAATTCAGTATAAAATGTCTCTTCTTTACCTTTCCATCCACTGTCATTTCTTGCACAATACTCTTTAGACCATTGATCTGCACCTAGGACACCCACAGGATGTTGGTTTATTATGTTCGGTATCTTGTAACTGCTAGTGCATTATGAGATAAGAGTTTGTAGCAACACATGGCAATAGGGGATCTGTACGCCCATGCTTCATTACTTCTTGACCTTTCAGATGATACCCAATTGAAAAAGGATCAGTTCTTACATCTGGCAAAAGCCTAATTTACTAATATGCTGTCCTCCTGAGTCACTGCTGTAATACGTCTGCTGAACTTCTTATATATCTTGACCCCTGTTAGTTCACTGTTGCTCGGTTCCTTTTGATGTGCATGCACGCATGCATAACCTGGAGGTTACTTCTGAGACACAAAATTTGGGGTCGAGGAGTGAATGGACTTTACATTTGAAGCGTTCCACATGAGACCAAATCAATGATGGATCTTTCACCCCAAATTCTCAAGGCAGTCATTTACTAAAAAATAATAATAATAAAAAAAATCAAATCCCACAACAGAACAGACAAACAAAAAACCCTCATACACTGCCAAGAAATTCAACTTGACTCAGACCACTCAGCATGTTAATTAGGTCATCGCTTCAGAGTCTTCTTCCCGCAGTACCTTCAGAAGAAACTATTCTGCGTCCCACCTGGCCCATCAACTCTCTGACCCCATACTGCGTTGGCTACTGCTGTTCAGGGGGGTTATCTGAACTGGATCAGGGAGGGGGGATGAACCTTCGTTAAAACCCTCATCAGAAATGCATCTTTTCAGTTAATATTTTCCTCTGTTATTATGTCTTGTCTCAGTTCCTGAGATCCATTTCACCACTTAAGCCACAGAAATGCAGATGCAGGGAAGACTGGACCAGAGTGAGGATACAGGAGAGAAAAAAAGGGGTTGAGGTAGTGTCAGTTCATGTTGGCTCAAAATGACAGTGGCTACAGGGTACTGTTTCATGGAAAACATACGTAATGGCAGCACAAGAAACCCTTTTTTAAAAAAGTAAATGTCATCATGTACCACCATATATTTTTTTTTTCTTCATTATTATCCATCTGCTTCTTCTGAAAGTTACTTATTCAAAGATTGATATTATTACCTCCAAAATTCACTTCTGGAATGGATTATTCCACACGGGTTTTTGTTATGCACTTAAGAGAAACAGAGTAGGATCCTATCTTTGAGTCTCTGGAATACTGAAACACGTAGAGTAACATATAGGAAATTATTGTACAGAAATTTTGCATGCATAAGAAGGACTCCAGTGAACAGTATAGCCTTATATCTTCCTTCGCTCATTTTGTTCCTTGCCGGTTTTTAAGGAGGTGATTTTTCACAACCGGCTAGTATGGTATGAACTCAATTTCTCTTTTGAAAACTTGGACATGGTCTTCAGTGCTGTCCAGTACAGCCAGTTTCTGTGGATGGACTCATGGAGTCTGCTCAGGCCCTTAGCAAGCAACATTCTCAGACATGATCTCTGCTGTCAGATTTGGAAGATTTAGTTTGCTTCACTTTCTTATAATGGGATTTAGTCAGTGTTACCTGAGTAAACTGGGACAACAAAGAACAACAGATTGTTGGGAAATAGACCTCTCAGAGTCAGAAATCACTTTATCATTGCTAATTACCAGTATATAAATTGTCATTCATTTTTTAATTTGGAACTCTCCTTCCAGACTTAAGAGAGGGCAAGAACCATGTTAGTCTCTGTCATGATTCAGAACAACTTTTTATTTGTGGAGTGAAACCAAAAGGACAGAGAGGACAGAAACATTAGGCCCATGCAAGTGCCAGCTATTTGGGACACATTCCCATGTGCAGTTGCACAGTCCTTCTATATATATTTATTTTGTGTACCGTGTTATTTCAATCAGCAGGCAAGGTGGGTTTCTTGGGAAAGAAATTCTTCCCTAGAAGGCATCCTTAGCTTGCACACAATGTCTTTTTCTTGAAATGTCCTCTATACAATTTATTGTAGTTTTACACCGCAAAAATCCTATTATGCCAGTCACTGTCAAATATAAACATCCAAAGATAATCTTCCCTTCCCCACACCCCAGGGATGGTCCTCGCCTTAGAAGCCAGGTCTGTGCACACCTGATCATGCTTAGATTGTTCACACCATTTCATTCAGTACATACTTTGAAAACATGTAGACTTCTTGCTTCAAAGAATATGACTCAGAGAAAAAATAATAAATCAGGACCACCTGCCCTTTGAAAACAGTTCTTCTGTGGTTAACAAGGTTCACTGGCAAATTCCACGACATCTCTAAAGCTAGATGTGAGAAGTCTGGATTTCCCACAAGAAGGCGGTTTCCCCAGTAGTCCGCTTAGATAAGGAAGGCACCCTGCCCCCAGTAGTCACACATTCCTAAGGCTTTAAAAAAAAAACAAAGGGGAGAGAGAGAGAGAAATGGAGTTCATAATGTACTAGCTAGTTGTGAAAAATCACTCCCATAAAAATGGGCAAACAACAAGGCAGCTTCCTCCAGGCAGGTTGAAAATACTGTGGGAATGATTTCTTATCATCTGCAAAAGCGGGTTGCACTTTCTCTCTTCACGTCTCATTCACACAGATGTTCACCATCCATTTCAGTACCACCTACATTCTTTGCAAAGCTGCCATCCTATGGATATAGCTGAAAATTGGCTAAATTAAAATAAAGAACTGTGAAAACAAAGTGTAGAAAAAGTGGGAAGGAATCCTAAGGTATCTAAAATTTTCTGAACAAATTGTGCTTGGATTCTTGCATGCCAAATCTTGCAATTTGGCAGCAAAAAAACTATAGTCCGGGAACAAATGTTAAACATCACTATCAGATGTTTCTCTTTGTTTGGGATCCATGAAACCAAAGTTAGTAGAAAAGAATGAAAGTGAAGCCCACACAGGAAAGAATATGCTGAACCAGTTCTGTAGGAAAAAAAGGCTGCCCCAAGTATGCTTAGACAAGTGTGGTAGTCTATTATCGTAAGCATTGCCATTTCACAGAGAAGGAGACCACACATTTCATTCTTTTCTATAGGTTTTTTAAAAGGTGTCTTCAAGCTACTCTCTGAGGAGAAGAGCTGGTTAATTGTAGCCCTGCTGGATTCCACATATCACAAAGGGCTCAACAAGAGCTAAATAAAGAGAGTTTAATCAGATCTGGAAAAGATGGTTTTTAATGGAAGTGAATTCTGCAGAGGATGATAATCATTAAAACTGAGGAGTTAATCAAAAATCCTAAAACAAGAAGGGAAATTTGAAGCATCCAGGAAACATTTTCCCTCCTCCAACTCAGATCCTCTAAAAAGTAGGTGAAAGAAAAAAAGAGCAAAAATTAATAATGATAAAAAAAAAACCACAAAATGATCATTTCTCATTCACCTCTTCAGCCACAGCAAAGGAGAAGTTTCCAACTCCTGAGTCAGAATCACAGGACAGGTTATTGCACGGTGATTACTTTGAGACGGTGATTAAAGGAGTAATTTAAAACACTAGGATTAGTAAAGGAAAGGGGAAGTTAAAACTGCCTTGGGAAAATTATTCCACATCCTCTACAAAGAAGGAAAATAACCTATCCTTGAATGCCACTCTGGAGGACATAATTAAAGAAGAATGAGAACTCCCTAACAAAGGAAAGTGTTTTAATGGGGCAGTACACGAAATACTGAGCCATCGAAAGAGAAAAGCCGGTGCGTGTGGGTGTTGGGGAGAGGGAGATTTCAGCACAAGCTCCAAAGGCAAGCTGCGGCCCTAGCAAAGGAGGCGGCGAGTCCTTCTAGGGTGATATCGCTGCCCTATATGCCCCTTTAATAAGGAAGTGGAAGGCACTTCTGAGACTAAATGATGCGACTGCAGCTGCTTCTTTGCTGACACCCTTCTTAGCCACCTGCTTTGCCAAGATGATTTTAGCACAGCATCATGAGATAAAAGAGCAAGCCTGTGCTAAGCTTAAACATGCCAAGTCACTAAAATGTAAAATATTTCTGTCCTTAATTACCAGAGCTAATGGCTTCCTGTCTTCTACAGGCCCTATTGCTTCGATTTTTCAACCTTGGTTTTCAACCTTGCCCAGCTGGGCAAAGCCCAGCACAGCAACTGGTCTGAATTCAATGTTGACCCTGCTTGGAGCAAGAGGTTGGACTCCTGAGGCCCTTCTGTACCTGAATGACCGTGACTTTATGCTTCTCTGGTTAAGGTCTCTGGAAAGTGAATGCTCTATGACAGGGAGTCACATTATCACACTGATTTCAGAGAAGATGTATAATGAAGTAGAAGACAGAGTGATAAAGTGATAGAATGCTCTTACCATCTTTAAGTGTTGTTCAAAACATCGATAAAACCTCTTTGGACATGGTCAAATCATGTATTTAGAAAAGGATTTTGATTAAACAAAACACAAAAGCAGATCGCTCTTTCATTTCCCCAAACAACAACAAAAATAGAACGAGAAGACAAATTCTTACCAGGGTGTGAAATGAGACCTAAGTTAGAAAAAATATCTTTAAAATTGATGTCTTGTGTCTTGAAACAGTGGCCCTAAATACCACAAAAGCTAATATAAGTCCTATGTTATTAGTTTTAGGGGTTTTTTTGACCCCGCAAGTGTACCATGTACCTCATAGCTGGTTACAACCTGCATTTATTGTAGATGACTCTCATATCACTATTTAAGGAATTAATTTTCAGGCTGCAGTCTGAAACTTCAAGTCTTGGGCCACAGCAACTGACATAACAGCATCTCACCTTCATAATGCCTTCTTTTTTTTAAGCTGCATGTTTTTTCAACCAATCCAGCAGGCAATAGCTTTTACTGAAGAAATTAAACTTGAAGACATGGCCTTAATCAGTTCCTTGGGAGCCCAAGCATTGCATAATTGCTTACTGTAAAGGCATGTTCTGTAAAACACAACACTTTTCAAAAGGTATTGCAGTCACCCATACAACACTTTCTGAAAATCAAGTTTGTTCATCAAGCAATTATCTTTACTGTCATTTTGTTCCACTCCTCCTTGATGTGGATATGAGGGAGAAAATACTTTGGTTTTTCTGTACTCTCTATATAGACAACTCATCTTCAGACCATCTGTCAGCAGATGTCTTGAAAGTACAAGGCTGGGACCTCCCAAATGCAGCACCTTCAGTGCCCAGCCTGGCAGCACTGGCCAAGCACCTGCTTTTGCCTCCCTGCCACTGTTCACAGAGATAGCACTGTTCTTCTTACTCCATCTTCTCTAATTAATACTCAGAGGTTTTCTCTTCATCTGTAAAGTTCATTCACTTAAGCTGCATATTCTGCTCCTGGTCTCCCTCGCAACAACTCATCCAGCTGGAGGAACCTCACTGATTTCCAAATCTACCATACCTCTATATTGCCTTCGTTTCATGCCACATATTGCATGCATCCCACCTGCCCAAACTACACACTGCCCCATGCCCTTTACCACCATGAACTTGCCCACAAGGCAACCCTCCATTCTTCCCCACACCCTGCTGTTCTTTTGCCCTTCTTCTCTTCCCATGCACTTCATGGTGCACAGATGCAAAGCCTCCACACCAAAATGGGATCCCATCTTGTCACACGCTTACAACACACCCACTCCACACTGCTGTGCTTTGTGCCAGCACAGCTCCCCAGTTGCCAGCGTGAGCCACATGTCCCAGCTCCCAAGGAGCACAGCAGCAGCAGAAGCTGCTGCTTCTTCTGGATCGAATTACAGGGTGTGAGTGATAGCCCAGGCATCTTCAGGCGGTCAGGCTCGCATGAGGATCTGCACCAGGGGCAAAAGCTGCTTCCACTACCAACACTGGAAACAGAAATGGCTTAGGTACCTCTCTTTACCCTTACTCTAGCCTGAAACTCTCTGCTCCAGCCATCTGTATCTGTGGTGCACCCAGAATACCAGCATAAGACACAGATTCATCTCTTGAAGTCACTGTAAAACAGCCACTGTTTAGTATTTTGTCCTTTAACAAGTAAATTGAAATTACAGCACCTTTAGCAGCATTTGACAGGAAGGGCCTCATATACACAGCCTATAAACCCCAGTCACTTATCTGACATGTATATGTACGGGTCATTATCTTTCCTGTATTTCAAACCAATACTTTGCAGAAGAGCATCCATTTTTCAGAAAACATTATACAGAGGTTCTGTATTTAAACCCTGAACTTTAAGCTTAATGGCTACCTCAGTCACATTTGCAGAGGGAATAACTTCTTACTCAGCATTCAAAAACACAAAGTTCATACAGATCTGCAAGAAAACATTTTAAAACTGCTTATAGCCTCCTAACCAGCTACATTTTCTTCCTACACATAGATATTTGCAGAACGTAAATATTAGTTATAGATCTGCATCAGATCTAAGAGACACAGGTACAAAAGGCACGCTCCCATTTTTTATTGCCATTTATACCCACCCACACATACACACTGCAGCACAGTTAATTTTTAAGCTATTGTCTATCTTCCAGTACAGCTGTCTAAATAAAACTGGGATGCAAACAATTTTCTTAGCTGGTATTCAAATACTTCTGTCTTCTCACAGATTTGCCTGCTAAACCCTTCGGCAGTTGAATACCAGCTAACTAATATTTGTCTCATTTTTCCCACATTCAAGCTGCCCACGTTCAAAGCGCCTGCAGTATTTCCTCCCACCTTCACCTCCTGCTACTGCCTTATGGATCGGTACTGCCACATTACTCAGGTTTCTCCTGATAGTTTCTCTTCCCTACTTGTTTTATCTCTCTGCACAGGATCCTCCACAGCACTGCCCCACGACTGGAACAACAGCCACTGTCCTGCTTTACTGGCAACCACCGAGCCTGGCTTTAAGCTCTGAGCAGACAGAGTTGACAGCAAATAGCCAACGTTTTTTTGGTGACTATTCATTGCTGTTCTACTTTGCTTGGACTTAAAAAAAAGCGCCGTTTCTCA
>NC_134414.1:146688021-146733021 GCF_030867145.1 Opisthocomus hoazin
CATGCACTGCAAACGAAGGACAAGATGGGGGAGAGACGGGATATAATTTAGAAGGAAAACATGCGGAGCTGTGCTGGAGAGAGAACCATTCTGCTGGAATATAGTTATTTTTACAGTCAGCTTCTTATTTCAGGCAAGGCAGTTGCACACGGTGTGACCTTTCTGTGAAACAGGACCACAGCGACTGACTGACAACGCTGCTTTCAGTGGAGTAGTTGCGGCTTGTATACACAGATTGATCTACATTAAAACTCCTGAATTCAAAAACAGATAGCCATGTAGCTACAGCAGCATAGAGCTACTTACCCAAAAGCTCACCAAGACTGTGCTGACCTCCAGGCAGCTTGTTATCAAGTACTCAAGGGACCGGATTCAAAGCTGCACTTACACATGGGCTGAAACACTGATTTACACGGAAGCGCCTTCCACTATGTTGCTTGTACGGCCGTGGCTGACTGCTCTTCCCTTTGTTTAGACCATCTTCACCACATTATTTTCTGATAATCCTACTCTCTGCCTGCTGCCACAGTTCTACACAGCACATTTTGTAATTTTAGCTTTGTAAATCGTTCAAACACCTTGATGCATACATACAAACAACCAGAAACATAAAGTCTGTAACTTGGAAAGCCATAGCTTTTAGATGCACGAGAACATGACCTGGAAGAAAAGAAAAGGAAGTGAACAGAGGGGAAAGGTAAACCAGAAGGACTTTACTTAGTACTTCTTGGCATCCAAAATCTCCCTCTGGCATGAGCTATGTATGACATTTAGTAAAAAGGGAAGTATCGAGCCCCTTGGTAAAATGAAGCATCTACTTAAGGATTGTTTATAATCAAAATCAAAACTAGAAGGAAAAAAAAGCCTGCAGTTTAAAAACTTCAATGCTTTAGGGACTAATAAATGGCTGTCCATTTTGAATAGGTTCCAGTACTGACGCGTTGTCTCATCAGTAAATAAAGATGTTAGCAGTTTACTTTTCCTGACAATTAACAAATTGTTTTTAAATATCAAGACCAAATGTTGGCATTCTCCATAAATCTCTGCGTCAAACAGGTGCCCACGAGATACTCTTGCCAGACTGAAGTATACATGAAAGCCAAATCTAAATACAGTTAGCATGATGCTTTTAGTACTTAAAGCCAAATTCAACACTGCTGTAATATCTCTGAATTAAGTTATGTGTCCCCAGTGATGAAACTGGCTCTTCCTTTATAAACAGATTCCATAATTCTACTATAATACTGGTTTTGTATTCAAAAATCCAGGTAGTACATACTTATCACTGAAATACATTAACCAAAGTGTCTTGTAATTCTAGGTGTCTCAGATAGCTTTTGAAAAATTATATAAGCTTTACGACTGTTAAAACAGATTTCAGAAAATGGATGCTTCAGTAAATGCAGTGAGTAGTGTACTGTTAACTACTTTCGGTAGAATGGGTGGCAGGAGTCCACAGGCATACATTGTAAATCAACTCAATCAAGCCCTGTGCAAATGTCGAGGGTGACATTATGTCTTGGTGTTGTACAGGAAGTCAGTCACAAAGGTGTCCTGAATTCAGCTCACCAAAACAGCAGGTCCCAAACCACTGTCTATGAGTGAAGAGGGTGGCTTAGGTGTTGCAAGCTACCTTCACGGGATCTGTCCAAGCAGAAACACCTCCAGGCTTCTCCAAAGGGGCTTCAGCACCCTTCTTCTGAGACATATGTAGAAACTAGATGTTACCCAGTAGGATTTATGGCAGTAATTGCAGCAGATATGTTGTGGCCATAACAGCTCCTGCTCACATTTCTAAAGTCGCATTCTTCCTTCTTCTCCGGGGATCTGGTTTAAGTGACGCCTTAGTCTTTAAAGTATGTTATCTTTGTTCTGAAGGATAAAGCAAACAGACCCTTTCCTAGTTTGAAAGGTCATGCCCTTCACATGCTTGAAGTCTTCAGTTGCATTTTAACAATGAATTCTGAAAGACATTTTCTTACTCTGGAAGCCAAATTTATGGTGGGTACTTCCTCTGTAACTTGACGTGGAAAAATAATTAGCAGCTGAAGAAAGAAGACATTTTAATACAGTTAATAGTGTTCTTAATGAAGAATATCTAATGAAAATTAGAAATGAGATGGACCTACTAGGTCTTTCAGTCAAGTCCAGCTTTTGTATTCGTATGAATCCTACAACATATCCACCATCTAATTCAGCGGTACCTAACTACTCTCGCTGGGCATGCACAGCCTGCTTATTACAACAGCAAAAAAGCACCACGTTTCTCTATGGGCATGTCATGTCAACCTGGATGACTGCAATAAACCCATTGTGGATGCTTCCCACCCCAGTTCCTTCACCAGATTTGATGGATCCTGGGTAGGGAGTGAGGGAGGGTGAACAACAGATAAGACCATTAGTGTGATTTATCTAGCCTCCAGCTTGCAATTCCCCACCATTCTTTAATAGCCTCTTTGAATCCAGGCAAAGAGAAGTGTTCAGGTCAATAAGCCAAGCAGTCCTGGCACTCTCTTCCTTCCCTTTTCTCTCATCCTGAGATAGGTCTCCTCCTTCATCATATGGTAGACAGGATTCAGAGTGTTTTGGTTTCGGCTGCCGCCGGCAACAAAAGCGCCACGCGGCCGCCCCTCCCCCCGCCGGCGTGCGGAGGAGAATGGAAAGAAAGAGGCAGAAACTGGTGGGTCGGGATAAGGGCAGTTTAACAGAACAGCAAACAGAGGGAAAACAGGAACAACAACGATACAAATAAGGAGAAAACGCAACCACGAACCGTACAACAGCCGCTCTCCCGAAACCGGACCGGCGCTGCGCCCGCCCAAGCCGCGAGTGCCTTCCCGCCGCGCCGCTCCCCCCCCCCCCCCCCTGGAACCCAGCGTGACGTCACATGGTATGGAATACCGGGCTCTGTTTGGCCAGGTGGGGTCAGCCCCCACCCCCCGGCTGTGCCCCTTCCTGGAGTCCGGTGAAAATTAACCCTGTTCTGGCCAAACCCAGGACACAGAGGTTTAGGAAAAATGAGGCAGGCTGACAACATCAGCCACAATTATCTATTGTGGCCAGCAGGTTGAGGGAGGAAATTCTTTCCCTCTACTCTGCTCTGGTGAGAGCCCGTATGGAGTGCTGCGTCCAGCTCTGGAGCCCCCAGCACAGGAAAGACATGGACCTGTTGGAGGGTGTCCAGACAAGGGCCACAAAGATGATCAGAGAGCTGGAACAGCTCTCCTATGAGGAAAGGCTGAGAGAGTTGGGGTTGTTCAGCCTGGGGAAGAGAAGGCTCCAGGGAGACCTTACAACGGCCTTTCAGTACTTAAAGGGGGCTTATAAGAAAGATGGGGACAGGCTTTTTAGCAGGTCCTGAAGTGATAATACAAGGCATAATAGTATTCAACTAAAAGAGGATAGATTTAGAGTAGATACAAGGAACATATCTTTTACAATGAGGGTAGTGAAACACTGGAACATGTTGCCCGGAAAGGTGGTAGATGCCCCTCCCTGAAAACCTTCAAGGCCAGGTTGGACGGGGCTCTGAGCAGCCTAATATATTTGAAGATGTCCCTGTTCATTGCAGGTGGGTTGGACTAGATCACCTTCAAAGGTCCCTTCCAACCCAAACTACTCTATGATTCAATGATTCTATGATCTAATGGCAGGTATTCATAACCTATAGTAAGGGAAACTGTAGGAAAGTTGTTGCTGAGTACAGTTCAGAAAGATTGTCTTGACAGGTCACATATGTTGGGGACGTCTCGTCCTCCATCTAATGAGGAAATTACATTCCTGGTGTCATCTCACAGAATTACTCAGAGATCAAGGATTTTTTCTTTAATGACTTAATTTTGATTACTCCTACTTCTGTCTCCCTATAGCACGCAGGTATTTTTTTCCCATTGCTAGGTCTCTTAACCCTTTCCAGAAGCAGAAGCTATTCCTTTCCCCCCACAGCTATCACTTCGTCAGCTTAAGTGATTCTATAATAGAATATATTATAATTCTTATCTTCGAGCTGCCCTGATGTATCATCGTACAACAGGATCTGTCACTATGTTTAAACATCCTTATATAATATGTGAGGATATTATCTGCAATATGTCATACTGCTGTTCCTAGCTGTACCTAACACACAAGGAAAAGTAGAGTGAGGCAAGCATCCAGGCTGAGCAGGAGTAGAGGAGAAAATTCTGAAAAAGAAATGGGAAGTTGACAGTGTTAACAAAAGAAGGTGTAAAGTATTTGACAGCAGGGTGACATTTGGACTCAGTTCCTCTCATTTCACTGTGGAAGAATTGGTTCTATTCAATTGTAGTAGTATTTTTTAAAGTATTTTTGAAAGTATGTTTTTAAAAATGGTGTAATAGCCTAATGGCCTTTGAAGTAGTTTATAAGTGAGCTGTGTAGCAATACTCACTGAAACACTCAGAATCAGAAGAGAAACTGAATATCCAGCGAGATTTATCATGCAATTAGACAAAGTTACTTAGGCTGTATTCCTGCTGTTCCTTATTTTCTCTTTGCTGAAGAGTAAAAGGTACAGCTATAGCATTCTCACCCAGATGTGTGTGAAACATAAAGGTGAAATTCATACATCTTAAAACGTTTGGACTTTAAAAACACTACCTCACACATTAAATTGGGGTAAAAACTTCTGTACGGGAGGAAATTGATCAGTTACTTTTACTGAGAGACTGAATCAAAGAGACAACGGTGGTACATTCACTAAATATAGTGATGACTGAAGCATTACTGATCCGTTCTGCAAGTCAACCCTCTCAAATCAGCACTTTGATATTTGTCGAGATTGTGGAAAACATGAGCACCCTGTGGTTCAGCTTTCCAGGAAATTTCTCTCGGGCTTTGTTTTTATGTTAGATACATTCAGGTAATACTATACATAAATCAGAGCATGTTCTGATAACCTAATTCACTTGTATTTATATTTAAATTATTTAAATATTCAGTTGTCACAATTGATGCCACTTTGTGTGAATGTGAAGGACTATACAACAAACAAAAATTTTGATTACATTAATTTAAATACCTAACAAGGTCTTGGAGACTACCAGATATGAGCCAAACAGCAACAGTAAATGCAAACACTGAGTTTGACATGACAGATATCTGGTAAATATGGATGTCTGTACACTCTTTTGTCTTGTCAAGGGAAAATAACAGGTTTGAGCCTCAGAGGTAGAAAAGTGCATTGACATAAACATCAATGCTTTTTTGAAAAGCAGGGATTTAGGCAAGGAAGCACTTTTCTCCGTGAGGGAAGCAAGTAATGTCATTTTTCCGAGGAGAGAACTCCTTTTGTGGTGACCTCTATCTGGAAAACACTGCTTCCCTAGCCTGGTACAAGTCAAGTAGCAATGATGACATGATGCTCCCCTATAATCCCCAGGACCCTTTCATAACACTTCAGCAACACTGAAGCAGAATTTTATCCTCTGCTATGTCATTTTTCACCACTGAATCTGTTCTGAACCAGAGGGTCTATGATACTCATTACCTCTCTTGGGAAGGATATTTAAACTGTGCCTTGTCTAATGATCCTCACCACATGTTCTCTGGCCTGTACCTCTGGACCAGAAGTGAGCACCAGCTCTGCAGTTTTTGTCACATTAAATCTCAACCCGCTTCTCTTATCTTAACCAGGTAAGGAAAGATGTATGAAGAAGTTTGCTTTACACTCTGATTTAGAGAACCCTGGGTTCAAACTCTTTCTCCTCCCAAAATTGTTCAAGGATCATTGGACTAGCCATTTTATCTGTGGTCTGATACTTAATATGCAAAGTATGATTTTCCAGTTCATGAATATGAGGGCAAATAATTAGATGACCATGACTTCACAATCATATTTGTCATGATCAGGGTGGCTAATTTCTAGGCTAATGTTTAAATTGTTTAAATGTTTATTCCATGTGGCAATTTTGGAAGAGACCTTGTTTACACACTTGTAAACTATCAATGCCAGGAAATTACTGTGGTGTGGGGATATATATGGCATAGGAGTCTGTTTAATTTTCTATTTCTAAGCAAGCTGTTTTCCCATACAGCTTCAAACTATACCTCATATAGTCTGAATAAGGTCAGGATTCATGCCTTGGAGGGGATATAGATTACACGAAGAAACTAATAAAAAAGAATTAGAGTCTGAGTTTCTTCCCATCCCGCACAACTGGGAAGGTTCTTCTGATGAGCCCTTGTCTTCTCCTTCATCTCCAGGGTAGTGTAACTAGTCTCATATACTCTAATGACTCAGTAGGAAACCATCAGCTTTTTTACACAGAATTTTAACACCAGCTAACAAGCCAGGTCAAAAGCAGTATCCTACAATGCTGCTACAACTTCTCTGGAACAAGCAGAAAGCATATGTAACTCTTGGCAATGAGCTACCAGCTCTTCCATCATCCCTCTGTTCTTTGACACATGGAGATTTGTGCAAATGGGGGCAGACAGAACATTTTTTAAAATACAGCTCCATCCATATTCATCTGGAAGCCACATTTTTCTGCATACTGGATTTTTGGTTTTCTTTTATTTTGCCAGCATTCTGTTACATGTAGTTCTGATTATAACCTGACCACTAAGCTCCCCAAACTGAACTTTTGCACTGATTAAAAGTAAAAGCAGTGTGTTTATGAAAGTCAGCAAATCTGTAAGTCAAAAGAAGACACCTTACCAAAGGGTCAGAATTTGATATAAGGAAGAAAACGTCCAAAAGCATGGAAGAAATGCGACTTGTTGGGTAAAAAGATTCTGTTGCTAAGAAAAATCAAGCATTAATAATTCATTACTTTACAGACTTTCTACTCTTCACTCTAAGGAGGTAAAATAGTCTGAAAGACCCACAAAGGTGGGAGAAAATATTATGTTTCCTACCTCCAGCACATTTTAAACCAATTGACCTCAGTATGGTGGGAAGGCCTCTAGCCTCATGGCAGAAAACAACTTTGAATGCCCAGTACTAAATTTAACATCTATGAGCGGGTAAAGAAAGAAAGGGCAAAGAAGCTACCAAATTGATGCCTCAGTTCATAGATCTCAATTTATATCAGCATCTTGAATCAAGGGAGAGAGGAGAGGAAAGTTAACTCAGCCAAATTTTAAACTTTTCAACAAGGATCAGTATTGCAGTTTAAAGTATTTTTCTGCTCTATTACTTGTCCAGCATAAGCTATTTTATATGACGCAATATTTTACAGTTTTCTAATGCCCTGTTCCTCATTCAGATTTGGACAGACAAGGAGACACAGAAGGGGTGCTTTTATTGGGGGAGTTATCCCTTATACATTCTCTAGTTATAGCTTGTAGAAGTAACGCATTGCATATTCTTCAATATTGGGCAGATGGTTATACAGCCTCTGTCCCCATCGCCATTTTTGTATCCCTTGGATAAAGCAGAATATTCAAGGGCTAAACCACAAGAAGTGTTTAAGAAGTTTTTATTCTTTACAGGGTGTTCAGATAGTTTTTGAGCAGTTAACTATTGAGGCAGGGATGATATGGCTGAAACATTAGTACTCATTTTCTTATGCAAGTTAGTACTGTTGCTACTGACTTTTTTTTATTGAAGACTTACTTTTCGTATACTGAAGTAGTTAAAAACCTAAAGACCTGCCTTGAATTCTGGAGTAATATTCCAGTCAATAATATTTTGTGTTTTTTGTAGACTAAGCTTTTGCATAGCTCTGTGTGTTGAACAATCCCCTGCCTGTGATTTGTTATAAAAAAAAATATCTAACTGTCTTTATTCCATGTCTTTCACTGTGTGGCACTCCTTACTCTAGTATTTTAGCATTTCAAAAACATCAATTCATCTTAATAAGCTCTGCTGAATTTCTTTAGAAGTAAAGAGTACTAGAGATAGACTGACAGATCACAGAGAAATCAATTAATAATCTAAAGTCACATCCAACTCCATTCTTTAGAAAAAATAATATCAGCCATTAGATGCCTCTTTATAGACTTCCTGTAGTCAAACAGACCAAGCAAATTACAAAAAACTGAACTCCCCATAAAGAATACCTTGACACTAGAAGTTGATAGCTATGGATCACCTCATCACAATCCACTGTTGAAAGAGCTATAGGTGAAGTGCCTGTCTTGCCTTTAAAGATCAAACCTTATATTTATTTTTTTTTTAGAACCCCAGCATTTACTTTGGATTCAGTCTATAAACTTCAGAAAAAGCTAACATTTACACATTTTTTGTTTTTATTTTGTCTTTCTGAAAGCATTAACAGCACCAAGAGAGGAAAATGCCATCATAGTCAAAAAGTAATAAATCTATTGAAAACACATGGAAGTCATTTCTCAGAATATTCTCACCATACATACACCTGCAAATTTCACCCACAGAAACTGTATTATATCATAGTTTTACCAGAACCAGAAAAAGACACCATGAGTTTTCAAACTGCAACTGTTGCTTGCTACAGACATCTGCAATTCAGATTTGTTCTGGAAAGAAAATAAAGCAAAAATAAAAATAAGGATAAAATAAATGCAGTCTAGTAGGAAAGCTTACAAAATCTTGCTGAGGAAGCAGCCTGTGCTATTCACAGTCCAAAGAAAACACATTGGTTTAGCATAGAATAGGCAGTGAAGCAAAATACATGATCCCCTCTTCTATTTCTTTATGATACATAATTCTTGTAGTCAACATACTTTTGTCCATTAGCTTGATAATAGCATCAAATTATTTGCATCTAATACCTGTAACAGTTGTATATTTCTGCCCAAATGTGTTGCTATGCAGTGGTTTACTGAAAAAATTGTAAAAACCAAAAGCCAGTTCCAATATAACCATTCACAAAACAAGCACTGTAAATTTTAAAACAAGATTTTCTTAGCTAGAGCTGCACAAATCTGCTCTTACGAAGGAAAAAATCATAATCAATATAGTTGGTTTCAAGAGCAAAGCTGTTTAAGAGTTCAAATGAGCACAGGCGTATGTATATTTACATTTACAGACTTGGGCTGACTGATGACTCGAACTACCATTTGAACCAGGTAGAATGTAGAGGTTTCTGCTGTTGCATCTTGAGTTGCTTCAAGGAAATCACAAAAGGACAAATACATAGCACTGAGCTTCACAACGTACTCCTCAACTCTTTTTAACTGTATATGGTTTCTACTGTTCTTATAGCAAACCCATCCTAGTGTCTTCCCTACAGAAGTACTTCTCTTGGTGGAGTGTCCTTGCCACCAGCTATCTTATGCGTCAGGTACAATTTTATTACATGAGGTTTTGGGGTATGACAGTATATCCCCATGGGATTACAAAATATTAAGGCATTTATGCAAGATGTGGTCCCAGGTACTAAACTCTTGCTTCCAGCCTTCCTACCCCATCAGCTGGAGGTGCCATTATTCACCTTTCAATGATTCCTGCAGGCATTTCAGCTAGATCACAAGTTTCAAGCTCAAAGTGCTGCTGAGAAAAATTGCTTTAGAAACTTAGCAAATGCAAATGAAGCAGGTGAACATCTGCAATCCTCTACTAGGCATATGTACTCCTATTTCATTTTCAAGTGTTTCAACAAGGAAGACAACTTGTTCCTTATAAAACTTGCTCTACATTTTCCACCTTAATCCGTAGCAAAGTTTTGTCTGAGAAGTGCTGCAGATGCCTCATCCATAGAAGAGCTGTTTGGTTCAACCCAGAGGTCCTACATTTCAGTCTTTATGCAAGAATCCTTTCAGGCAAATCTACGACTCTGACTTTGCCAAAGAAACAGGATGCAAGGGCATGCCAAATTATGAAAATCTTTCCCCACAAAAGGAAGGTTCAAAGCAGGCTCAAATCAGAGGACATTCATTATAAATCTTAGGCCTTTAGATACTATGGAGTGGTAAAAAAAAGTACAGCAAGACGTTACACTGTAGGAAAATGCTTTCTCTTTATATTTGGGAAAGTGTCCAGGGTTAGTTTCTTTCTTATTTTTACATAGTTAGAGGATTTTTTTGCACATCAAGGCCATATCACCGTTATTCAATTCACACCCCAAAACAAAAAAAAAGTCCTGCTTAACAGCGCATCTGCTGGCAAGGACAAAAGATGAACTGTCCCTGCATTTTGTGAACAATGTAAGGAGCAAACTGGGGAGTGCACTACAGCTGCTGGGCACAGCTTAACAGCTGTATTAATGACCAACCACCTAACCTTGCATAGAGCCTCTTCCAGCACACACGTGCAAGGAGAAGAATTCACCTAAGAATCGAGGCTTTTCTGATCTTGGTGTTAATTGGATGCCTGCTTATAGCTTGCATTTTAATTTCAATATATGTCAATGAGACAGCTGTAAAAAACCCTGCCCCAAAACAAAAAAACAATCAAAAAATAATTGACTTGACCTATCCACAATGAATTTTAAAGGTCACTACCCTTCCTCCCTATTTCTTTTCTTTTTGGTGCTTGGACTATCTTCTTTGTCTATCGATGCAGAAGAATGCTACAGCTTCTGCAATATGATACTCCTCCATCACACCTGAAGATTAGCCACTAAGATGTCCATATCATCACCTCTGTTTTAAGTAGTCTTATTCTTAAACAACACTTTAATATGCGGCTTCAGGTTACTGAAGACAAATGAGTTGTAGTAGGGGAGAAATGCAGAGAAAGTTGCAAAATGTGGAAGGCAGATCTGAAAAAGGCAGATGCATATTGGAAGAAGAAGCCAGAGAAGAAGGCTACTGAGGAAGGATATATGCAGAAGGAAACCAAAACAACTAAATGATTAAAGGAGAAAATGAGGAAGAAGCAAGAAAATATTTCATCAGTGACCTGTCCTACAGCCAAAAACTGTAGAGAAAAAAGTTCCTGTGGACCATGAAGAAGACTGTAGGAAAATGAAAAGTAAGATCATGACAAAGAAAGAAGCTAAGAAAATGGCAGGCTATGAAAACACCAGAGGCTGAGTAAGAATTCTGAGACCATAGTGAAAAAGCAAAACATGGAATAAGAGCTGTTGAACAGGAAACAAATAAAATGGTGAAAGTGTTGGAAAGAAGCAGTGCTTCAAAACTGAAGGATGAAACTATGCTATAGAAGAAAGAATTAAGGATATAAACTGACACAATGCATACTTTCATGTCACAAAATGTTTTGAGCGTGATAGTGGAAGGAGATTAATATCTCAGGGGTATTTCTGGGTGATCCTTTTACATTATTTTTTAGTCAGATTTTCCTGGCTCAGCCTGGGGAACTGGCTGAGTCAAAGGTGCTCCTTGCTTTTGTCCTAGGGGTTAGCTAGCTAGAGGAGGTGTGACTCAGTGTATAGACCCACTTTAAGAAAGATGCTTATAGATGACATTAATGCAATGGACTAGAGAGGGTTTGGCAGAATTGCCTTAGCCTTTGCCTAGAGAGAAATCAGGTTTACTTTGGATTCGATCTCAGAGTTGGGGACAAACATGCCCTTTCAGACAACCTTTCAAAGCAAGGCCACTCGCTTGCCCTGGATCAGCCCCCAGCCAGACCGTATTATTTTCACCTCATCTTGTAAAAAGTTACTGGTTGGCAGCTCTCAGTAGGGACTCCTGATGCATCCTGCAGTGAGCATGATGCAATCAAGGTCAGAGGGAGAGCTATAAGGGTGCCAGGAAAAGGAGGCAACAAAAAAACAGTGAAATGAGTTAGTCTGAGATACAGCAGCCAGCTGGGTGGGAGACACGGGAGAAAAATAAAAAAAGAAAATAAAAAAGACAAAAAATTAGAAAAATTTAGAAAGCACAGTAAAAGTACATTCTGGTTGAGTTCTCCTAGAACAGACAGTGCTTTCTCACAGCCATCATCATCATGTAACACAGCCTTTGTCTTTTCAATCATAGTTCTATAGAAAGTGTCAATAGATTGAACCAGCTCAAATTTACTACCTAATTTTCTACACAAGTGAAAATGCAGTTTTGGCTGTTCCCTTAAAGCCAAGGACCATATTTTAAAGGTGCCTATGTTACGGTCAGTTACGAACAACTTCAGTGAGTGTCTGCTTCACATGAACCTAAACAGTGGTCTGTCTCCTGTTTTGCTTCCATTTACCTCAAAACTACAAAATAGATACTGAAAGAGGGGACTAACGAAATTAAATCCAGCTTGTCATAGCAACTCAGGGAAGGAATTTCTGTCAACTGACACATTTTTGGGAATCACAGAATAAAAATTATGAATAAATTAATAATACTTTTTTAAAAAAAACTTTTGAAAATGGACTTACACCATGAGGTCCTTTAGGCGATAACTGTAATAAATACTCCAAAATTTCTGAACTTGGGATACAGAAGATACAATTCTGAGATGAGGAACCCGTCTGTGGCTTTGATTATGCTAATTTTTTTTTACTTTTTTAACAAAAAAGGAAATAATTTAAGAGTAGATTTTCTGATGGGAAAAGTATCTGCATCGCTGTTTCGAGTCTCTGACTTTTTACGTGAAAAAGCACAGAACCTTGCTGTAAGTTTGTGTTTCCAAGTAAACATCTTGTTATAAAGACAACATTGAAAAGAAACTAATGAAATTCCAAGGTGTTCTAGGATGGCTGTTTTATTCTGATCAGCGGTTAGATTGCACTATTGACCAAGTGTCAGACACAGAGCAATGTGGTGATTGAATAAAAGTGTATACATAATCGGAGCAGAGGACTTTGCCAGGACTAGCTTTGTTGCTTTTCCTGTAATACCAAGAGAAACCTCTCACTTCCCTTTTCCTTCTCTTCACCTTCCACACCCTCTTTCTCTTGTAGAGTGCAAATACATTTCCATTTACCCCCTTCCCTCTTCTTCTGCTGGTGTCCGCAGATAAAAGAATGCAAGGTTCCTTAGCCAGAGACACTGATGAAATATTTGCAGACCAGATATTAATCTGTTATCTCTTCTGTAGGTGTGAGATGTGATGAGGATGACAGAGAACCGTGCTTTGCAGGACTGAAGTTATTTGAGCCAAAGATACTTAGATCTGTCTTTGACCACTGCAAATCAGTTATTATAGGAGGGGGGCAAGCCCTCCGGAAGCCTACCTTGAAACATATTTTAAATGCCAGGGGACTTGTATTAAAATCAGGTAATGAATGAAATTCTGATTGCAGAATAGTCACTTTGGGATGTGCTGCTGTTGCATGCCACTGCTCTCTATGCAAACCCCAAACGGGTGCAAACTTTTGTACTGCAGATTTTGTATTGCATTCTCTCTCTCAAACTGCTTTTTTCCTCTTGGACAAGGAGGGCGTCGGGTGGAATACTAGTTTTGTCCGCCTGAACAAGATAAATAATTCAGCAGCTGCTGTGATGGTTTAATAGCACACAAGACCAGGTGCGAAGGAAGTAAACTTTCTCACTGGGATGCGAGAGTTACCCTAACAGCGAAGCACAGTATGTCTGTAGCTAAGCTGTTGCCAAGTCTTAAGTAATATATATTAACTTCCCAAGAAGAACAGATGTCTCTGTCATTCCATCTAGGATTTATTATGCAGTTCTTTGTCAGGATTTTGCTTCAGTGGAGGGAATTTCTTTCCTGTCAGAGACGGAAAGACTGAGCTCTTACATAGCTTGTCTTAAGGCTTGGGATTGTTGTACTATGCTGGACAACACAGCTCAATGTTGAGCTTCAATATCCAACTGGGTCTTCTGCTCCTTTGTCTTTTTTCAGTGCTTTTTACAACCTAGATATTGGGGTTTCCTTCACCGTTCCTGTCCTGAGTGGGTTCATCTGCTTCTACATCGCCCAGCTCCGCTCAGTTCCTACAGAGCTTCCCACCCATGCAGAGCTTGGCAGTCTCTGTCAGGCTGCGTAACACCTAATCACCTTTTCAGATTCAGACTGCTCCAAAGACAAAACACGCTCCTGTTTTGCTCTCTTATTCTATTATTTCTTTATTAGATGAGTGGAGATAGAGGAGTGCAGGGAAAAAAAAGGCAAAATCAGAAATTTTTGCTACTCAGAAGAAATAAATGAAGAAAAAAATGTAGAAGGAAAAGGGGACATTTCTCCACATTAGTAAAAGGCACAGCATCCAGGTGGGCCAGGTACAGCATCACAATTCTTCCTGATCACTATTGGGTATTAAGTGAATCTGTTCCCTAATCTAAACCATTAACAACTGAAGGTTTGATTAAGAAGAATTCAGCCTTTCTTGCTACATGTTTCTGTATGAAGGAAAAGACATTTTATGAGAAGAAACCTATCCTCATTCTTCAGGTAGTTCTAGCTTTCACATTCTGACGCAAAAATGGAGACTTCTTTTCCAAATAAAACAAAATTTTCTTCCGAGCGTATATCACTGACCAGTCACAGAAAAACTTTCTTGTGGTGTTGAATAAATATACAACCTCTGTTTTACAGACTGAAAAACAGTAGAAAATTGAAGCCATCTGCTTCAGGCAATGACAGGAACGTTGGCCAGCGAGCAATACCTGTTGCCCAAATCTGTTGCTAAATTGCTAGTTCACAGCAATTTACACTGTATGCCAGCAGTGTTATTTTTCAGTATATCTTTCTATCCCCCACCCAAAGTAAAAGACTTGTGAACATTTCAGTGGTATGCTAACCCTGAAAATGCTAGAAATACGTATGACGAGCAAAATATTTGATTTCTGTATTTCAGGGGTTGTAAATACAACTAATGTGATTAAACCAGACTGAGATTTTAAGAAAAGCTATTAGGTCAAGATAATTCCAGTTCCTACATCCGTATTTCTCATCATTGTTAGAGACACAGGAATGGAAAAGTTAGATTTGTTTATACCATCACTAAAAGATGAATTAAGGTGAATCATAAAAAAAAACCCAGATGGGCTTTTATCTGAACTTCTAAAAAGATCAGATTCACTGCATTATCCCTGACTGTGTGTTCACTTTGTGGATATATGAGCAAGTGAATTCCCATGGCAAGAACTATCACCAAAAAGCAAGCTTTAAATACAAATTGAGGTAGTTGAGGAAAGTAGGTATCCGGAGTATGAAGTGCCAGTACTTACAGCTGACAGAGATCTATAATCTAACATTAGCACAACTACAATCAGTGAATCAGAATTTTTCTCCTACATTATTTGTTCCATTTGATTACATGACAAGTATTCATTTTCATGACTGTACCAGATCGGCACAGCATTGGCCCTGTATTTCAGTGTAACCCAATTTTTTTGATATATGCTATTGCACATACAAACTGTAGAAGAAAGTTACCATATGTTTTCCCTGGGTACAACCCCTAAGTGTTTCTAGATACAACATATTTACTCACCCTCCTGGGAAGCCAAATACAACAGAGACTGTAGGGAAGAAAATGACGAAGGGTGACCCTCTGCAAATGTGGCAAGATTGCAATGTTGCTGCTGTTGGTGTCTCCTAATCTGAACAAATATAGGGGCTTTTGCTCTAAACAGCAGCTTCAGTACCTCTACATCCAGCTGAAATTAATTTTACCCTGGATTTGATTTTGGTTATGCTCATGGACTTTGCCCAGGAATATCCAAATAAACAATATAATTCTTATGCTAGTGCTCAGAAATATCTACCAGTGTATGAAAATGGCAAATATAAATCCAATTTCTATTTTGTTATTCTAATTTAGTAACTTCTATTTAACTTTCATGAATGTCATGCATTTCCACTGTGATCCCTTAGCAGAAGTTAATTATGTAACTTAGTTGGGGATACAAGTGGTTCCACTAATTTTTTATTCCAAGATAAGGCAATGGGTAAACAAACATTGAAATATATATAACTATTATATATACATCTGTACATTATCCCAGAAAACAAGAAACAGCATTGGGAATTACACTGAGTCCAGCAAAAGGTGGATGACAATATCTAGGTATTTTTTCTGGCAAGCTTCAGAAACATTTCATTAAAAGTGGGGGGGGTTTAGGACAAAAATCAAAAGGCGAGAAACAGATGTATCTAAGCCTGCAAGCCTTTAATCAGGTTCATAGGGGAAGCAGTTGAATATCAATTTAAACTTCAACGTGGCCCTTTACCAAGGAGTAACCAACCTCTTTGTATGGATGTTCAAGGGCAAGAATTTAATTTTTACTGGTGACAAGGACAGGCAAAAATCTCAACATCTCTCTACAATAAGTGTTTTCTCCATAGACATGGGTATTACCAGGTCCAAGGGAGAGACTTCACGTGTCACAGACTGTTTAACGGGCTGATGCCAAGAACTTCTTCCACGCTATAAGCACTTTGCCGTACAACCCCGAGCAAGTCTTTTCAAGTTTACATGCCTCAGTTTGCCCATGTTCGAAATAGCTGCAATATTTATTGTAGTAGAGCAATAACATGAGGCTGCTGTCACATTGAGAAGTGGCTTAGAGATCCCTGGATAGGTGCTGACTTGGCATATAAGTGCATATTTACAAATGAAGATGTGTTCTATTGTTACGAATATTGTGTATTACAGGCTGCTTGCGTTATCAATTTAATGTACATGAAGATTCAATCAAAGCTGTTTAAGACCTTGAAAAAGACGCTACTCTGTGTACATTCTGATAGGCTAAGTGTTGATTCAGCCTACACACACACGCAAATAATATCTCGAGTCATTAGGGTCTAGCTTTTTTAAAAAGCAGTTTTCAAACTTTCAAAAATCCTTTCTATGCGTGATCTGTGAGTTGCCTTCTACATTCGAAGCTGATAAAATGCAGGAATGTTCACATTCATGAGACAATAGCTTTGACTGAATGCTGTAAAATGAAATAGTCTCTTTCAGTTTTTCCTTTCAAAAGGAAAATTGCATAAATAATACATTTGGGCCTGGCAATACAAAACAAGCACAATAGCTACTTTACAGCTTTCATCAAAATGAAGGCCATCTTTTTCATTTATATTATGAAACTGGTAATACAATATCATCATCTCCGATTGGCTGAAATCATCTAGACAGTGAGCTCTCCTTTCCAGATAATGCCACTTGGTCCCTATGTCAATGGAATGTGTAATGGTGGGACATATAAGACAAATTTTTTGTCATCAGTTAGCAATGAAGCTTAAAAAGAAGTAATAATGGAGATTTATTGAGGAATAAGCAATGCTTCCCAGTGAAAAAAGTAAGGCAGGTATCTGAAATGTTTCTGTGCTCCTTGTCGATATTTTGCTTTCATATTTGTACTCCTTTGCATTCTTAATACATCCTGTTTCAAAGGGGAGAGAGTATGCAATGAGGGAAAGGGTAGCTTAATCTCAGAAGGACCTTATGATGAAAAGTATGTCCTTGATTTCCTGTTTAAAATTAGATAGATTTCGTTCCACCAGAGACAAAAGCCCCAAAACCATTTAGAAGCTGGCACTGAAGGGTAGGTGGCAGTGCTGGAGACTTGCTGTTGTGCTCCATTCCCACCGCCATCTTGAGGGCCATTTTCATCTGCTCCCCTCTCTCAGCTGAAGCTCCTTCTTTGACAGCTGTCTTTGTGTTCCCCACCCACTCTGTTTCTCGCCTTTCACCTATTGTCCTCACTCTCGGACTAAATCTGAGACTGAACCAAACATGGAGTATGACTAATCACAGAAATCTATTCACAGTTGTCCTTAGGGAATTCTCGAGCCCTCGTGGCTACAGATAATATGCATTTCCCTAGCTGTTTCGTTTATCATGAGAGAATATGACATCATGTCTGGGTAAAGAATAATATTTTCTTTCATATGATAAATGTTCTACCCTTCATTTTCTCTCTCAATTTCAGTGGCTTTCTTTACTTCTCGGAACTGCACATCCTGAGCTCCTTTTTCTCCCTCATGGTGACCTTCCAGAATAGGATATGCACCTGGAATGAAAACCAAAGCAGAAGCATGTGAAGTTTTTAGATGCCAGGTGAAACAGACACTTGGTAGCGCCACCTCTTTGACTGCAGAGGTGTACACAAGAAGCAAGGGCACTGTTACAGACCTGGCAGTTGGTATTTTTTAACAAGTTTGGTTCCAGTCTAATTCTGCTCACAAGGCAGTCCACTGGAATCAGGAGTAAACTAATTGCTAAATGTGTTGACATTAACATGCATCAGATATAGAGAACATTTTCTTCAATCTTTCTCAGACAATTGTCTACTGAAACGACACATCTAAATGGCGTGGAAGTACCAAAATCAGCTCAGAATGGACCAAATTTTGTTCTTGGCATGGACAGTCCATCCTGGTGTTTGCTTGCTCTTTGTTAGTCAAACTAGTACATGCAGAATTGCCTTTGTGAAACCCTCTTTTCTGTCCAAGGTCTTTGACTACACCTCACCTGGACTTTGAAGGGGTTCACTGTGCTAAGGAGGACCATTGGTCTATTCAGAGACCAGCCTGATGTACGAAGTTAGAAACAAGACCTCTTTGACCTAGGTGACAAGGCAGTTCCTTGACAATATTTTCTCCTTTACTGTGCCTCAACTTTTCCATTTGCAAAATGGAATTTGGCTACTCTGAGAGGGTTTTGAGCATGACTTGCCATTTTGATCCATGGCATTATGCCACTAGATATTGTTTAACTAAACCCCAGTTGTGCTTGAGATGGGAGACTGCGCTACTAAACCTCCATGGTTAGTACAAACCCTACTGAGTGCTCTGTTTCTTCTGCACTTAATCACTCTCTCATTGATTTACAATTCTATTTTCTGCAAGGACAAACTTCCCCTGTTCTTTTATTGAATTCAACAGTATGGGTTCATAATCCTTCTCCATTCTCATTTTAAACACGAGAGAGAGTGGAAGTCTGTATGAAGCTTCTCACTTTCAAGCTGGGAGCTTTCATTTTTACTGCAAAATGCAGTTGGAACAGAAATGCATATCAATGTTATAAATTGTATTTTCCCCATCACATGAACGAAACCAAACTTTCTATGCAGGCACTATATTTGGGAGTTTTAAATTCGCATCTGGAAACCGAACATTGACACGTATCTTCTGGGCAAAGCTGCAGCTATTAGATGAGATTTGAATGCCAAGGTCAACCATTAAAATTATTCCCTCCTCCACATCATTATAATATTGTACTACAAATGTCATCAGGATTGTGACACGGATTGTAAGACTATAACATTAATTTTCAGCTGGTCTCCAATTATATTTCTTTCACTGTGGAAGTGTTAGCTCTGATTTGATAAAGAATAATGCTGTGTCAGTACCTGGGCAGGAGACTTGCACAGGCAAGATCCCAGTTGCTGAGAATTCACCAGGAGAACCTTGTCCCTTGAAAAAAAATCACCTGGGTGCTGATCAAGTACTGACATCTGCCTGCTGAGGTATAAAACTAAAGCATTCATGATCAAACAGCCCATGGTCCATTTCACAAAAGGTACTTGCAGCACATTTCTGGCTCTGTAGATGTCTCTCCCATGTCTCACTGGACAGAGCATTGCTTAGTCTTGTATCATTCCCACATCCTGTTGCTAGCCTTGTAGACATTTCTTGCTTCCTTCTCTCTTGCCTTTGTGTCATAGGGTTTACTGCAGGATTACTCAGCTGAAGTGGTCGCTGAGCATTTTCAGGGATGCCATCTGGGTTAGTTTTTCTTCATCTCAGCTCAGAAAGCAACAAAATGAATGTGCAAGCCTTTTCTACAAAGCCGAAGGTTACCAGAGTGTTTCCCACTGAGTCAGTCTGGCATGCTGCTGCAGCCAGCCCCACCATCCAGTGTGGTGCAGAGGTAGCACGTCCTGGTTCTCTTCACTCTGGCTTTTCCTCTGGGCTCTGCTGTTTGCAGATCCTGTCCTGATGCATCTGAGGCAGCAGAGACCACAGTACAAACACAGGCATTTCCCAGAGATCTTCAATCACTTCTGCTCCTCCGAAAGCTCTTTCAAGGTTTACTCCTACCAGAAGCCCTACAGTAAAGCGCCAACAGATAGGGAGTTGACTGGGAGTAGTCAATGCCCTTGGGGAAGAAAAAAGAAGAGGTCTTTGAAGACTTGTTTTCAACAGTATCTAAGCACAGGAGGCTTTAATCTTGTTAGATGTGGACGTGTCCATTCTGCTTGTTGCTGAACAAGAACCCTTTTTTCCCAACCCTGTACTTACAATATAGTAACATGTGATGACTAAGTCTGTGTCAAGGACAAGAAAAGAAGAGTCCTTGATTCAAGGAGTAACCTCGAGAGGAAGTTCAGTGTGCAGGGTAGATACTTCAGGCCCCGTGAAGGGAAGTGTTTTTGCAATCTGCTGCACATACAGCTGTGTGAGAACCACTTCTTTCTCAAGAAGGAGGAAAAAAAGTGTTTTCTTGTTTACAGAACTCATAGCAATGTTACCACTCCCAGGTTTCTCCCTGCTTGTGCTAACTCAGTGAGAAGGGCGACTGCAAGGCAATAGTGAAATACACTTCCTACTTTTGTACCCTCTAAACTCTTTGGGGATTGTATCGATTACATCCTGCTACTACCACTTACTTACATCCTACTACCGCTACTGCTTACTTACTAGCTCCTATTATCCTGAAATGATTAAAAGCAATTAGCAAGCTCTCCTCCAAAAATACCAGATTTGACTGTGCAACAGTTAGGAGATGCAAAGACAAATATCTTCACTACTACGACACACTTATTCTTCCCATACCTCAGCATCACCCTTTCCTAAGGGAGAGGCCAGAGCTTGGGGAGTGAGGGGGAAATGTGTTACAAAAGAGAAGCTACTGATCTAAAATCTTAGTGTTAGCTTATGAAAACCACGGTGAGTAGGTATTAATAGCATGCAGTCAGCTCACAGAGAAGACAAATTGTGTCTCAGCAGAACAAAACTGAATGCATGTAGAAAACCAGTACATACTGAAAAGCGCAATAAATTGTACTATGAACCCTACAGCTTTTAAACAAGCCTAAAACATAATAAATCTCTTTTTTTACTCCTTGTATCACAGGTTATCAACTTTTCTTTTTCATACATTCAAACATACTATCTAAACAGCACATTTATACCATGGCACTTTAGCGTACAAGTTCCTAACAAGTGGGGCCCAGGCACAGCCCAGGTTCAAAGTACAATGCAATAAATTGTGCCAGATCTCTGCTTGTAGGACTGTCTCAGAAAAGAGACGTAAAGCTCTGGAGGGGCAAGGAGAAAGTAACCCTAACCCTAGGATTAGGAAAAAGGGAGAGAAGGAACTGGCAGTGACCCCAGAGAGCAGCCAATGGCTCCTGGGGGCACCTGGGCAGTGGTTAGGTGGCCACATGGTGATGCAACAGCAGATGTTCAGGGAGAAGTCAAAAGGTGAGGAGGAATAAGACTTGACATCAAAAGGTGGAAACCACTCACCTAGCACAGGACTGTCTTTCAGAAATTATATCTCAGTCTCTTTAGGCAATTTGATTTGGAGCATTCTACAGCTTTTTAGCTCCAAATATTCAAACTTCTTGTTTAACAACAGGCAGAACAGACAAGTCCACATCTAACAAGATTAAAGCCTCCTATCCTTAGACACTGCTGAAAGCAAGCCTTCAAAGTACAAAATCTGTTGCTTCTATTGAAAGTATTAAGAATGGAAGGCATTATGCTTTCCTCTTACACTCAATCCATTCATCCATTCAGCTTACATACTTCTCTCTCCAATTGGTAACGGTAAATACTTTATATACATAGCCTCATGAATAACCTCCATTGTTTCCCTCTCTGCTCTCCGTTTTAGCCCACCTGGTAGACCTGGGTGGCCAACTTGGTTTTATAGAAGACTTCCCACCTAAGTAGAGCTCCATCCACCTCTACTGCAAAAGGTGCAGATACCAAAGCCCTACTGGCAACAGGTACATCTCAGAGCCCAGAGGGAGAGGGAACGCATACAGTCCTTCCAAACCTGTCACGTCCTGCCAGCTAACACAAAGGTGACTTTAACCTATCCTGCAGTCAGTGTGCTTTAATTTGCTCAGCTCCTCAAAAATGACACAGGGTAACCCTCTTGACAAATGCCTCCAATGCAGACATCATACATTGCTTCACAAAGAGCTATTCGGGGTGTCCAGTAAGTGCTCAGACCTATTTCTGAAGATCTGTGGGTCCTTCAAAATGAGATGTTTGATCTCTCAGCCTCTGTGAATTTAGAGATGCACAGAGTATTCTGACTCAATTTTGTGCTTCCTCATCTCTAACTTTCCATAAAGTGGCTTTTGACTATAAACCCATTTTTAGCTTACTTATTTTCTATTATACATTTTTATACCTAAAATACACATAAATTACATTAGAACTGCACTTACTGAACAGAGAAATCATTGTTACTCATACTGCAGTTCACATCACATAAATCTGGATCCACAGGCAATCTCTAAAGCCAGTACCCATAGACTGGTTCAGAGCCAGAGTGCAAACCTGATGCTCACACTTTGGTGGATTCTCCAGGACTCCTTGACTCTGGAGGGTGTCCAGGGAGAATACCCATTCGAAAAATTCGGAACAACAAAAGCATCCACTAGCAAACAACTAGTTGTTGAAACTCTGCTATCAAACAGCATCCACATCATTCCACAAACAGTAACCCATGGAATACCTTTACTAGTTTCTTCTAGGTTGCTGTAGCTTCATCTTCACCCCTATTTTCTTCTAAATGTGTAGGTCAGACAACAAAGATGAGCGACAGATAAAGACATACTATTGTGAGCTATCTGAAACTGAATTGTGGTAAATTTCTTGGAGACCATATATGTGGTTAGTGCATGAGTAATAGCATGAAGCTTTTTTATTTTTGGCTTTTGGTCTCATAATCTTCCAGACTCTTTAGAGATGTCCATCACCATGTCAAAGGTAAAAACCTTTCCCATTCAAGCAAATGACCACACTGAACATGTGCCATCATAACATGTCAAGTAGAAGGGCATGAAAAAAGTGGGGAGGTATCCAAGATTTTTGAAAAAAAGATAGAAGGCACTACTGGAAAGGGCCATTAGATCTTTCTGTTCCCCCTGCTATCTCATTTTAAATAGGAAGGAACATCGCTCCACTTATTCCAAATTAATTCTGAAAATACACCAATATTCTCTGTTTACCTTCCTACCTTTGCTGTCGGGGGCTAAAAATGGTTCACTGCCACTTTCAGGTGAAACTCTGTAACCATTCAGCTTTAATGCTTTGACATAAAACTCACCTCAACTTCTGTGTGGAGCACAATACACCAGCCACAACTCGCAGAAAAAAAATGGAGAGTAAATTGTACATCAAAAGTCAAGTACGAAAAAAATTAACAAGCAAGAAATTAAATCATTAAAACTCATCAGTATTTTTCCCAAAATATATCATCACAGTACTTCACTCTATCTTGCAGCTTTAGACTGCAAAGCACATTGCACATGATGATAAATTACATTATCTTTATTTTACAGATGGGAAACTGAGGCATAGGAAAGCAAATAGACTTTCTCAATGAATTGATAATATAAAACTTATTTTCTGACTCTCAGTCTGGCACTCTATTCAATAGACTATCCTGTCTTTAATTCCTATCTGAAAAGGGTGAAAGAAATAAATGTGCTGTTATGTTAGCTTTCTCAAATCCATTTTCTCTTAACACCAAGACAAAAAAAGGAAGAGTCAAATGCCTAAAATAGTTAAAAATATTAAAGCAGGCAAGAACACTGTTTAGTTGCATTTACAGCTGGCAGGAGACTCTGGCATCCTATTTTTATTTTATATTTTTATAGCTAAAGATTTCATTGTAGTACCTGGAAATCACGGTACTTTGCCGACAAGCTTGCAGCTTCAAATACTCATTTCCAAGCCAACTGTATTTGAAAACAATGTTTGGCACTGAAAATAAGCAGAGATATAAGAAAAATATTAAAATCGCTATGGGAGTGACAGGAAAAAATGGAGTGAGACAGATTCCTCCAGCCTGATCCTTTATGATTCTTTTCTAGTTATTGAGTATATAAATTTCAATCCCCTAGTACAGCTGAGGGGGGAGAAAAATACATGATTATCATATCACTCAAAGCTGCACAACTTTAAAATCAGCTCCAATATAAATTCACTCTCTATAAAATGACTTTTAATATTCTTTTCCTTAACATAAGTATTAAATTTTGTATGATTAAAAATTTATTTACTCTCTCTTCCTTAATTTAGATTTTTATTTGCTATTATTGCCATTCCCATCTGATCTCGACAAAACCTCTCTGTACATTATGGCAAGAGTGTAACACTAGCTGTGACACATCACTGGGCTTTGAAAGCTAAGCCTTAAAGCAAATTAAAAGTGACCATCGCAACCCAACGGCTCAGACAATGTGTGTTCTACTGCTGTTTCACAAAGGGGGAAACAGAAGCAGGCAAGGGAGGTGGGAATCCTTTTCCTGCATTGGGTAGTGTATCAAGGAGCTATATGTCTACAGCAAGATCCTGTTCTCTAATTTACATTGCAACCCATCGGAATGTTGTCATATTAAATCACCTATCTTAGATGATTTGCTACTTATTTGAGAAGCTGCAGGTATAACCCTGTTTTTTATTAGCTCACCAGGTCTGGATATGTCCCAATAAAAGTAAATAAAAGTAAATAAAACAAAGTGAACTTCATCCAAAATTATATTCACTCAGAACATCGCATATGAATACTCCTCTGTCCAACACAAAGTAACTCAGACTGTGCCTGTACCAATTAAAAAAAAAAGAAAAACTTACCACCTAAAAACTGATATGACATATGATAAAATATAGGAGAGTGAGTAGTGGAAGGAACATGGCCATAACCACTAGTGAGTACAGCAGTATGCTTTAAAATCCATGTTACTTGCTTGGTGAAATGACTTGGGTTTTGTCAGTACTTGTGTTTTTTCAGTTGCTCACCTCTGTGAAAATCTATTTAATGCTTTTATTTTTATATATTTACAGAAATGTAAGTACACAAGAAAAGTGGAAGGTTGAGATTTTTCATCCAGTATCATACACCTATACTAAACACTGTAAAATCTTGCAGTTGAGAAACGTAAGGAAGATAGGCACCACCATTTTGGGACAGTACAGACACGTATATATTAAGTCATACAGTAACGCCTGCCTTCTCAGCAAGCTGATGCCAAAGCTGAATCTTAGAAAAACAAACCGAAAGTGACACCCCCACTCCCCCCATCCCGTTTCGTCAGGATATGTTGCACTCCCTCAACTCCACAGCACATTTCTTGCTTTTTGAAGTTAACTGCCCAAAAGGTCATTTAGAGCAGATATGATTTGAACAGTGTGGCAAAGTGGAAACGTTGTGCTGACAGTCTATTTTCATAGCAAAGAGCTGATAGAGGTCATCAGCTTTCCTTGGCAAAGCCCCACTGCTGGAAAAACTGTTTTCCGGGTGGCCTTTTTTACCTAACAGTCCCTCTGTACCTTCAGCTGTTTGACACCACGGCTCTAGGGAAAAATGGGCCATAAGCCTTCACGGCCCAAAGAAAATCGCATGAATAACTGTATTATACAGTGCGCCATCAGTCCCCAAAAAAGAAAAAACAATGGTCTTTGAAATCCACCTGAACAGAAACGCTTAACTTGAACTTTTTATGCATGTTTTTCAGTGAAATATACGGGGCCATAAGAAGTGATTCATTACTGTAATCTGAGTTATTCGTTCAAAAGGTGTCTGTATGAGCTATTTAAATTTTTGCGAGCTTCCTGCCCTCCATGCCCTACATACATTCACACTGGCACATTATAACACCTATTGCAAAATATACATGTTTCAAAAAAACTTAAGAAAGGCCATATCAGGCCACATCCATCTGGTCCGGTATCCCCTGTCCACCAGTAGTGTGTCAAGCAGAGGAACCTGTGATATTTCCTAGATACAGTGTTCCAGCTCCCACTTTCCTCATGCGTGATGTCTCCACAATTCAGAGATGGTTTGGACTTTCTTTCCATTAATTGGTCTAATTGATTTTCATATGCAGGTAAGCTTTTGCTGTCTATCACATAATGCAGGAATTTGGATCAACCTTTTTCAGCTGTGAAAGTTGTGGCTGGAAAACTTCACCCAGATGCCTGTGTCAGAGTCCACAAGTCTAACCTGGATGGACCAGCACAGCTGGCTGACACATCGCTGGCCTTCTGTTCCCTTTCAGATCTTACCATGACAGATTTAAACATACTCACTCAAATTTAGAAATACTAAAGTCCTCCTCTAAATGGAATAGCTTTTCCTGGACGCCAGGGAAAAGGTCCACATTAGAAAGAGCCAACGATGCCTCTGCTAGAACAGCAGCTCACTCCTGTCCCAATAAAGACCTCCAAGAAAAGCCCAATTTGAAGTCCATGTCCACATTTTCACCTTAATATAAGCAGATTTTGGCTTATCGTCTCTATGTACAAGTAATATCAGATTTGTCATGGAGTCCTTCTAGAATATATATTTTAAGCCCTCTAAACTGCATGAAAAACCCAAGGATTATTTTTAAGAGCTATGGTCTTTTTCTTTCACTGATCACTGTTAGAGAAAATCAGAAAGGCTGAGCCTTTCTCCCCAGTTCTACTGTTTGCTTACATTTTAAATAAAACTTTTATTCTATTTGAAAATACTTTGATATTACTTTTCATGCATCTTTTTCCTCTATAAGAGCGTTATAAAAAATTAGTTTGACAAATGCTTGCACTAATCAGCAGTATAAATATTGCTTTACTATGTCAGGATGCTCCTGAACAAGAGGCAGAAGCCCAGCCCTTTAAATGTAGTTAAAATATTAACCAAAATTAAATCAGTAGTAGTCTGAGTGTTTAAAAGTCCAAGTGTTTCTCCACATCCAATCAAGCAGAAGATACTTTTCTTTCATAGTAGTTAGTTTTTTAGACTAGTAAAGGCCCACAGGCCCTCTATGTACAATTTTAGTATCACACAGCTAAACAAAAATCCTCTTCCTTTGTTCAAAGGTACTCAGGTTATTCAGGCTACACTGTATGCTCCTTATATCCAACAGATAATACATTACCTAGTCTGACCTCCATTCAGCGTAAGCAGTTTCATGGTTGCTTTTGTGCAGTGGCCACACTGTACCTGTAGCGTTAACCAGCAGGCAATACCTGGCTGGCTAGAAATCGCTTCAGTTCCTAGCACGATTCTGTAGCATGGCAATGAAATGACCACTTTCCCAACCACTCAGTGAACTATTTCTAGGCTCATACCAGCAGCAGCAATGATTGCACTAGCTTCACCCACAACTACTGTTTGTGGATGTAGTACTATAGAGTGTACTACTAATATGAATGCAAATAAGTCTTGAGGGACTCAGCTCCTACCTTCAGTTCTGCCACTGAGTTGTGCCATGATCTTCTGTGCCATTCATCTCTAAGCTTCTTGTCTCCCTCTTGTAAAAGCACAGTTACTTGTAGTGTCTTGAAAAGTGGTCAAATGTCATAAATTACATTGCAATGACAGAAGAAATAATATCCCAAAGACACTGTTTTCCCGATCTTGGAAGTGGGAGGGAACTGAAGCCTAAGCAAGCAGTGTAATGAGGCAACTGTAGGAAAGGAACAGTGCCATTGCGTTGAAACACTGTGCGAATGTTGCTACCCTAAAATGCCTTTGGAGAGGGCCAAGAGCAAGCCAAGTTCTCGAGGCAGCAACTGTATATTGAGCTAGTGGATTTGAAACCAGAAGCAGCACAAGTTGACTATGCTGGGTGGGATGTATAAATGGAAGGGGTTAAGACAGTAAGGAAGTTGGCTAAAACTACTGTGAAATTTCTGCACACACTAACACAAAAATGGTGGCTGCAGTCAGCTACTGGAAGATACAGTCATCACCAGCAGCCAAAAGACAAGACACTGTACATGCCACAACATGTACATGTCAAAGACAAGTAAGCAAACATTTTAGCTCCAATTACAGTATCTATAACCCCTCTTGTTTGCAAAATGTTTTGTTTTCTTGTCCATTATTGTATGTTTTAACTGATTAGACTGTATAATATGGCTTGCATCTCTTTCTCCAGTTCTGGTCTGGTCTTCCATCTTGTTTGCTGTGTTCCTATCACATTACTTTTAAACACAAAGCCAAGGAATCACTCTTAGTCACAGCAAGAGACAAAATAAAGGGAAGAATAGGAAACCCAGTTCAAACTGTTTTGCTAAACGTAGGTGCAGAGCACCCCTGCTCCAAACCTACGTGCTCACCAGCACTCCACACCAGTCTGGTATCTAACTGCAGAAGGACTTTTACTCTGCTGCTCTGGAAACTCCATCACAGCTGAGAGCTCTTCAGGTCGATACAACTTTTCTTAATGTTCACTCTTCCGTTTAAAGACAATTATCAACACTACCTCCACACATGCACACTTTTCCCTTGCATAGGTGTGCCAGCAGGTCCCAGGTATGACCCTCCCACCACACACTGCACCACCACTTCTCCTTGCAGTTCAGGGACACATGCACAGAGCACCCTTGCCTGGCACTTCTCCCAGTCCACAGGGAGATCCGGGCTGCTGAGGCACAAGTCACCCTGCAGTGCAGTTTTTGGTGGGAGTACTCACCTCCAGCTTTCAGGGACAAGTGAGCCTTTTTTGAAGTAGGTGTAAATGGAGGCACTTCTACTCCAAAAATATAAAAATTAGAATATAATAGCAAAAATGGTTGAGTTGAGGAATGTAAAAAAGAAGTACAGTATGATACTAAATATTGCATTCTCTTACCAGTGTAGGGTATGATGACAGATAGGAGATGAATTTTTAAAGTTCAGTCTATCTACCTACCTATAGCAACTATCTCAGCATTTACACTATGGCCATCACTGTTTTATCTAAGGAGCTATCCGAGCAGTTGTGAACTTGAGAGTTAAAAGAAAAGACCTCTTTTCATCTCAAAGGTCGTGTGGATGCTATAAAAATACAGATATGCAGTTCTACAAAATCTCCAGGTTAAAAAGTACATCTATTAAAACAAAACACGTGTGCAGATTCATGTTTCCTGCAAGATAGGCTTGCTCTAACCTTACTGCAGGGACACAGCTGAGCCGTGCTTAAGAATATTGGTCCCGTTAGTTGTAAGGAAGCAGGGAAAGCTAAGGATGTGTGAGGCGACATTCAGGATACACCATTATGAATGTGGAAACTACTCTTCGTGCTGCTGTGCTGGCGCAGCTTTAGCTGTGCAAATAACCAAGAACAGCTTATCAGGGAAAGCTGATCCATCCCCTTGTCCTTAATGGGACACCCAGACAGAGAAAAGCAGGCAGCCGCAGTTCCCCATCCCGTGAAAAGCAACCACAGGCTCTCCTTAACCTCACCCACACTCGCATTACAGCAATAGACTGTTGCGTGTGACACAGGCCAGCCTTGCAAAATTTCACCTTGGAAATGCAGTCAAACTCTTACTGTTTGCAAAAAAATGGGAAAGATGCTCGTATATTCTCCCTTGTTTCATCAAGCTGGTCAAATGCAGAAGAGAATAGCCAGGGAAAGGCAAGAGAGGATTTTTTTGATGCAAATATTATCATCATGTTTTACAATCTTTAGCAAACAGGCTTGACACTCAATAACCCAATTAGGTAAATGGGAATTTTTACTCAATTTATGGCTGCATAATCAGGTATAGGGAGGAGGAAAGTGACAATGCAAATGGGGAAGATGTCAAGCAGACTCTGTTCCCTCTGTTAAAATGCTCACAACAGCCAAACAGCAACATTCTGAAAAACCTTAATTTTAATCTGCCCCAATTATTAAAAAAATATCTGTACAGGAATTTATTTGAAACTAATCCTTTATGAACAGAGGTGAGCCCAATTTTCAGAGATGCTAAGCCCCAGTACTCCTACTGATTTCATCTGGAGCTGCGGATGCTCTTCTCTTCTGAAAAATCAAGCCTTAGAAGTGCATAGTATGGGAAAAGAAAATGTCCACAAAGAAAAGGGAGAAGCGCTTGTGTTATGACATTAAATTCTAGGTCTAATGTTGTGCTGGGAATAGTTATTTACACTGCTGGTAAATTTCATATCGGAAATCCTAGTCCACTGAGAATACTCTTCCCAAAACCCCCTCCCCCAAAAAAATCTAAAACGCTGTAAACTTAAAATTCCTATGCTTTTTTTCTATGTATGAAGTCTCATTAATTGTATTCATAAATGGCTACATACATGTAAATTTACAGGTGTATGCATAGAAATCTCTGGCTATATATCATGTATGAAGTGGAACTTCATGTGCAGACATGAACCGTATACTATTAAGACATTCACATTTATCCAAGTCCAGTTCCCATGGGTACCAAAGGTAAAATCTCAAACTACTTATTTGGATACCAAACTACAGATCGAGGTTCCGCACTTCTCATACTCGGACTCTGTTTTCCACATCGGGTATCTGAGTCACAGAACCAATTAATTCTCAATGATCAAGAAAGCAATATAAACTCCTAGCAATATCACAAGATAGTTTGCTATAGGCTAAATATACATGATAGATTACAGTGACGTACTCAACTACCGAGTTATGCACGAATATTTTGGTAGCTGGGTAACTTTTAAAAATCCCTGTAGTTAGTTAATTCAAAGTCACAGGGACTTACATTTCTAAGTAACTTTAACCACTTCTGAAATGTTTCCTAGCTAAACTTGTCAAAACATGCGCCGTTATAAACTTCAGCCAGTTTAAATCCTGAGGTTTCTTTGTGATGTTTAAACAGCTGACTGTTTCACTGCTACTAATTTTAATTAAACTGTACACTCTGAAAATAACATTGTGGCAAAACATGCTAATTGCTAATGTTTGAGTTACCTCCCGAGACTGGCCATATGTTAGGAACCACTATCTAGCAGTGACTTGATTGCATGCTGTACTTGATGGGGGCGTTATGGAAATGTAAAATCCAAGTGTTCACTACTACTGACATGGCACTAATTCTGGACTGTTCAATTTATTTAAAAATATGGATTCCATTTTCAAAAGCAGTCTATCTCCATTCCCACTGAAATCAGAGACAATAGGTCAATATTTTATGTTTTCAAAAAATCACTTTTTGATGATCACAAAGGATTAACTTTCTAATGAGAAATTCCCTTTGGATGTCTCATACCACCTGAATCACTAACTCCATGATCTCACTGGTACTCTCGCACTCCGATGGGGGTCCAGTCTTTAAGTAAGCGCTGGCTGAAGCCCTAATAAACTTCTGTGAAGAGGTTCTGAAATCTATCGATTTATTTGGAGGACCGTGTTAATGGACTCCTTTGTTTCTGTTGTTTAGCTACTTCACAATTCTATGTTTTGCAATCATTATAATTACAGCATATACAATGATTATATCTAAAGTCCCAATTATGCAGCTCCCAGTACTGTGAAATAAATGCAAAGGCCATTTTACACATTTTCTGAGGTCTGTAAAGTAACTGTACCTGTTTAATATAGTAAAGGCCCAAGTATCTACAGCACATTGGTAGTCAGTTATCACTCCCACAGGAACACCTTGAAACATCTTCATTGTTTTACATTACATACTTGTATTTCATAGCAAGATAAATAAAAGAAGAGACCACATAAGAGGTCTACTAATGTCGTAAGAGGGAGATTATTGTCAATGAAACAACCTTGTTGCTTTAATGAAACTGGACTGCTCGTAATGCAGTGGGAACATATGGATGATGTTTTAATGTGGGTTGGTTTTTTTTAAAGGTTACTGCGCTTTTGAATCAGCAGAATAGTGTTTGATCTTTAACTATATCCAGTTTTGCTCCTTCTTTTGAAAAGGCCATCCTCTACCGAGTCTCCTAAATACCCTCTCAAGGTGTGTTTCACAAAATCTAAGCGCTGCAGAAGTTTCAAAGTTTACTCTTAAAATGGAATTATGTGCAGAATAATTAGGCACATAGAAGAATAATTATCTGTAGAAGCGAGCCCAAAGGCCCACTCCTCACCAGCATTTTTGTGTTTACTCTTGCTGGTGGTGTAACACTGAAAAGAAGGACAGGATGATATAGGGGAAAGAAAAGATTTGGGGGTACACTGGATGGAATGCAGCAGAGAAAAAGGAGAAGAAAAAGTCTGCAGGGATTGTATGATATTCGTTAACAGATTAGAAGGAAAAGCCAGCAGTTGCTAACATTCAACTCTAATATTGTATTTTACCGAAGAGAGAACTAAAAGACATTAACTCATGTGTACTTTCTGATTTGTAAGTGTCATGCTAAGGGCAGAAGATGAGCAAGTAAAGGATAAATCTATTTGGAAACTTTTGTTTGAACTTCCTTAGCATGTCTTTGATAGCAAAGCCAGTCCTTATAAACTTTTTCTACAAGGACTTTAATAAGACGTTTTAAGGATAAATGCTCACAAAATATTAGCACAGAGAAAAATCAGAAATTTTAACCATTAAAATTTTGGCTGAAAATTTAAATCTAAATCTCACAATCATCTGTCCAACAAAAATTTTCTCCTGTGCCATAACCAAATATAGAAAACAAAACTCACAGTCATCAGTTCACAGGTTATCCATATGCTGAAATGGAGATGTAGAAAAGCTATGCAAAGCTATGAATACATTTGGAGTATGTACAAATAATTGTCAGAAGAAAAGCTTAAATCTAAATAATTTCATCACTGCAGCAAAATCAGCCCTGATTCTCAGTAATATCTCTCTGGAAAAGATTTTCGGACTAAGCTCTATGATGAAGAATTTAAATTTCATCTTTCATGTATAGTTTGATTTAGTTTTTAATAATATCAGCAAGTCTTGCTGTTTAACATGACAACTTAACTGTATTTTTATATTTGTCACCTGAAATAAATATCTTCTTTTGTCTTTAATCCCTCCTGTTCACTGAGGTGTTCCATTTTTCCATTCTCCAGAAATAAAGGGGGGTTGGGGGGGAAGTGATTTCTGTACTTTCTACCCTGTCTCATTTTTTATCAATACCATTTAAGCTTTTAGTTTCATAGGTGGTCTGGGAAGCCAAACTCCAGAAGAGCAGCTTAAGAGATTGCATCCTAAGTTACAATCATTGTTAAAGAATTTAGAGAACAGGCCATCATGCTGGCAAGTGTTTTCAGCAAGCAGTCTAAGCTTGTTCAGCTATTTTTCCAGATTCAAACCTTTACTGAAATTTTTTATGAAGTTTTGACTTTTCAGTGTCAGTTTTTTTCACTCAATATCCAACACATATAACTTTTCACCCTAGATTTTTTTGGTTTTATTCCAGTGGAAGCAAGTTCTCCCTCAAGATTTCCTCTCTAAACAAACATAGACACTTGAGCAGTTCATAGAATCATAGAATCATAGAATCGTAGGTTGGAAAAGACCTCTAAGATCATCAAGTCCAACCATCCACCCAACACCACCGTTCCTACTAAATCATATCTCAAAGTGCCACATCTACACGTTTTTTAAACACCTCCAGAGATGGGGACTCAGCCACCTCCCTGGGCAGCCTGTTCCAATGCCTGACCACTCATACAGTGAAGAAGTTTTTCCTAATACATAATCTAAACCTCCCCTGACACAATTTGAACCCATCAGCTGTGTTTTCCAGACTCCTCCTCTCCTGTCTGAGTCAGGATCCGAGCCAGCTTCCTTCTTGTAGGTGTCTCACCACCTACGCAGACTCAACACCTCCCTTTGCAATCACTGTGAACATGACCACAGTCCCATCAGTCTGGTCAATAACTTGGTTGTCAGCTTTGACTTAGAGCTCTAGACCCTCACATTTAAACTCTTTCCTTGTACAGAGATCCACTTTTCTATACATTCATGCCACTTATTCACAATTATGGCAACTGCCTTTCCTCTGGCCTTGACCTTGTGCAACCTTCTTCCCCTTATATTCATGCAAAACACTGCTGTGAAGTCCATTATCTGAAGTCCACTGTTTTAGGACGGGCTCATGTAATTTCTCTCACTCTGCTCTCTGGTTCCTCCTTTCTGCTGCATCAGGCACGAGATATTTGTTTTCCCTACCCTATGATTTCTCTTTCACCATCAGGTCACTATGTCATTCTTCACAATCCACTTGTCCCATTTCCAGACTGCCAGTGTATGTTTTCTCTCATAGCACAATCACAGGTTCTGAAGGAGTCCTCTGCAAAAACCAAAAAAGCCATGGCAATTACCTTCCTTCTTTTGAACTCTTTCGAAGGCACCCAAAAAATCAAATGCTCCAACATTCAACTACCACATGCAGAGATATTATCTTTCCCCATCTGTTTTCCCTTTGTTTCCCCTTTGCCTGCTTCCACTACACCCAGCACATGGCAGTTCTGTCCGGTGACCACACCTCCTATGGGCTGCAGGAAGGCTGAAAAAAATTATCAACAAATATAAAATCTATATGAAAGATAAGGCAAGGGAGCAAGCCACGTTAAGCTGCCTTCCTCACACTGCTACGAGACTTGACATTAAGGCAACAAGGAAAAACACTAACTTATGCTGTCACACAAACACTAGAAATTCAAGAAAGAATAGTAACCAGTCAACCTCTACAATATATCCCTCAGAGTCCTGCATATACCAGTCTTTTCCTGCTTTTCTCTGTGTTCTGTAAAGTAGCTGGGACTTGAAATGATAATTCATGTTCATCTTTTCGAGCCTTGCAGATATCTCATCACCACAGAGTTACTCCAAGTAATGAAACACAGACATTAATTCAGTGTGTTACTACCTCCCCCAGTCAGTCCAGAGGCAGAAAGCGAAACTGCAGAAGTTCTGCAGCGTATGTAATTTACAAGGTGTTCTAAAATTAAAAAAAAATAAAAAGCTCATCTTAATAACAAGTGCAAGATCTGATGTGTGAGAAATATATTCAAGTCTGCTTCAAAATGTTGGCATTTTCAAGCCAAGACCATTTAAAGGGCATAACCTAATGAATCATTAGCACCAAAGCCCATCTAAATTAAAACTATAAGATGCTTTTAGAATCATCATCCCCCCTTTTTTTCTCTCCACCCTTGTTATTTCACTTTCAGAGAATATCCAGAAGTCCATTTACTTAAATGTGCTGTTAATAATGCCTCATTCTGGTAGATTTGATGGGGTTCCTTTCTCTCCCATCACACGAAATACATTGGACCTGGTGTTTTTAAAAAAGAAAATGTGTCAGATCAAGTTCCTATTCTCAATGGAAGGGAAAAGACATTTCTCTCATTAGTGGGATCTGCCCTAATTTCAGGTTCAGTTTTACATGATATGCATGAATTCATATATTTACATTCTTTCTACAGGTGTCTACTTAACATAATGGCACATTTGTTCATGCATTAATATTTTTCGTGTTTTTTTATCAGAATTAAATAATCAAAAATAGGACCTCCTCAGGGTTATATCCAGGTTCTAAAATATCCAGAGGCATTTAGGAAATGGCCTAGGGTAAAAAAAAAAATCCATAACCAAACCACCCCACAAATACAAATAAACCTCTGTCAGCTAAAACTCCAATATTTCAGCTCTGCGCAGTATGGCTCAGCTCAGATCTGGCCCATGCTCGTGAGGGCACAGCAAAAGCCACAATTCCCAAACTCTCAGGGAACCACAGGGAAGAAGACTCGACCGCATTCCCAATAGCAGAGTTTGATGCGAACGAGCTGAAAAGGAAGAGGCTACATTTTAGATACTGAGGCCTTTCCTGAACTTTCTGCCCAACCCATCTACAGCAACTGTCAAAGGATACAAGCCACTCCCCAGTGTCAATAACAGACTTTAGTATGATGGACCTGCAGATGAGCATTTTCTGAATAAGCATACACTGTAAATTCAGTATTTTTGGACTGTCATATTTTCTTCCTCCACCAACGCCACCCAAAAAAAGGAGTATGTCTCTAAACTGCTTTCTAAAACACAAGGTTTCCACCCTGAAGGACAAACCCTAAGAGAACCATTCTTTGGACGTTTACTTGTGAAATCTTGCCAACTTACTTGAATAAATTTCCTTATGTGATTCTCTGCAAATTCATTCTCTTTGATTTAACTGCCCTATGCTTACTTTTTTTGCACACAGATAATTTGTGGGACTTCTTACATTTGAGTCACAGATGTCTGCAATGGTGAAATAAAGCTAATCCAGGAACAGAATAAGTAGAATCAAAAAAGAATCCCTAAATGTTTGAGGTCCTGTATCAAGTATAGATATAATTCAAAATTACATTAAATTTCTATAATGGTTCAACTGATAAAGCAGCAATCTGAATTTTGCAGTCTGCTTAAGGAAGTCGACATCTTGAGGTTTGGGTTCAGCCTATACTAGAGGTAGGGTGACAAAAACTGCAAAAAAAAGCCCAGTTTAAGAGTTCTGGTTCCTAAGACATTTAGTTGCTTCCACAAAGCCCACCCACGTACACAAAAATGAGTACCTATATTCTGAATGCTACACACACCCACTTCACCAGACTGCTGTTAGTCATTTCCAGCAATGTCTCTGTTGCACTACTTGGCATATGAGCCTGTATATTAACTTCTATTCTGTTTCTATCTTTCTACACGTTTATGACAACTGAAAGGTGAAAGAAGTGCAAGCTAAATACAAATACTAATTAAAGGGAAATATTTTCATATTTGTTTTTATTTAAACGGTTTAAGTGGGATGAGTAGAATCAAAGAAGCTGACTGTATGGAGGAAGGGAAAGAGACAGTAAGACTTCTTCATGATAGATGAATCATTGATTCATTCAGCCAAACAGAGCACTGAATTATGCTTGGTAGGGAACAGTCTCACGTTGGCAAAAAGACACAGATGGACAGCATCATATTCTTCATATATTCTGTTAATTTGTGCATTTTCCTATCTTAAAAAGAGTGTCAGAATCAACTGTGATCACTTTGTGATCATTTTCCACTAAGCGGCCACTAATTCAGTATTTCACAAATCTGAAATTTCTGGGGAATGCGGCATTCCACAGGAGGTGTCAAATCCGTCGCTCAGGATAAGAGCATCCATCTTTCCAGCTTCCTTGCCAAAAGACACGTCTCTTCAAACTACGAGGCTGCCGTGCCAAGGAGTAGCCCTCAGAACTTGGAAGGGCTGATCCGAACTTTTTCAGCCAAAACCACGAATGATTTCATTTTTCTGAAAAGGTAAGAGAATTTTATAAAACTGACCTGGCAAGCAAGATCATGAGCGTAAAGAGAGCCCAATTAAATTCAACAGATTCTCTCTGATGCGCCAGCAAAGGGGAAGAAGCACTTAAAGAAAAACTGAATCATAAAATAAAAGATAATCTGTTCACTACACACAATTACAAGGAAGAGTAAAACATTACAAAAAAGGCTTAGATATATAATCTATTCCATTCATTTTTTCCCAAGTATAAACAAAATGTCTTTATCCCAAAGTTTTCAGGGTTTATAACTAATTAAAAATATTCATAACAAACAAAATTACTTGCTCAGTCCAAATAACTCCCTGCCCACATAAATCAAATCAACCCAGAATCACAAAAAAAATTCCCAGCTTGCCTCATGCTATTCAACCCTCAGCAAAAGCTCAGCAAAAAATAGCTCTGCAGCATATTCTGAAAGTTAAATTTGGGCTATTTTGGACCTCAGGGAGAATAAATTCTGAAATCAAAGAATCTTCATGGAAACCCCCTATCACCATTTCCTTTCTATTAAGAGAAAATCTCGATCGTTTATGCGTCTCTGCAGATGGTATCTATGGTAATACACAGATACCTAAAAAATAACCTGTTAAAAGGGCCAGCTGAAATAATTTCCAATAACTTTCACTCAGTTTAGAACAGCAAGCATCTTGCAAAGAGCAGAGGTATGCTGTAACATCCTACAGACCGATAGTCACAGTCTGCACCAGAATCGGTTTTTGAATCATTTTAAGGTGTAAGTCACACACATTTGGCATATACCTAAGTCTCAAAGTGGAAAAAGTGCAGATGCCTACAGTAGGTCTTAGACAACTGCCACCTTTTAACTATGGAAGACCACAGAAAACCTTTTGGATAGAGACGGGCACCGTGTCAAATCTTTTCACTGTTCCTAGTATCCAAGAAAATCAGTACAATATTCAAATCCATGTCCTGCGAGAAGGGTATTTCAAGGACCTCTCAAAGGCATTTTGTGAGGTCCAGACTAAAGTGAGCACAACTTGGACTCCCTGAATCTGGGTGATTTCTCAACCCGCCTGCTGTTTCTTTCTCCCTGCCTTACTCTCACCACTGGTACTCTTGTCTGGGCTGAATCTTCACTACTGTGCTGCTTTCCACACACTTGTCTCCAACACCCACTAAGGTCACATGAAACAGGGAGAAAGAGCTGCATGTCACTGGAGTTTGTGCCACTCATGCTAACTGATTTTTGTACAACGCTGAATAAAAGTGGGTGTAAAGCCCAGATTACTGTCTCACAGGTCCATCTACCTCAGGTTCAACAAATTAGCATGGCTACGCATATTTCATGTCTAGGTGTGGCATAGCTGACTAATACAAAATCCACCTTTCACAGTCAGAACATAATCTAAGGTTGCCCAGCAAAGTCTAGACAATTGAAAACTTATCAGCATTCATAAACTTCTGGAAATAATCCAATTTTGTTAATAACCTACAGTCACAAAACTGGTATCCGACTGCCAAGATGCCAACATCAAAGTCTAAGAAAGGTGGACGTTTCCTAGTGTTTTCAAGTCTTTGCTCTCATGTATTTTAGTGATGAAAGGCATTAATTGTTTCTCTAATCATCATCCAACCTTCTGCAATAAACAAAATAACTACCCTCACTTTCAGAGCACCATTCACATCAAGGAAAGTGAAAAAAAAAAGGAAAGACAAAACTGCTTACTATATATACTTGCAGTTCACTAGAGAAGAGTCAAAGCCATAAAATTAGATTTCAAACTTTGCCAAGGTCAGAGGGACCTCACAGCCACTGTTGAAAATGAGAAATATTTAATTATGCAGAAACTAATTAATACTAGAATTACAGCCTTTTCCTTACGTGGGGCTTAATCCACACTTTGTCCACCTCTTACTCTGCAGTCCTTCTTCAAATAAACACGTACAGTCTCTCCTTAAAATTTCATGTTCCAAGCAGATCTTTATACGGTGACCTTATTCTGATTACCACTCCACGGTTTTACCCATCCCATTTGTTCCTGAGCAAAAGGCATTTAAAATTCCAGAGTAGCTTCGCAAACTCCATATGCGACTGACAGTGAACTCCCAGGTTTCTGAAGGTTCTTCTGATATGTCGTGCCATTGGGCCTAGAGATGTACACCTCTCCGGAGTTTGAATGGAGACAAACCTTCCGAAATTCAGTGGCAGCGGCATGCTCCGTGATCTGTGCCCAGAAAAATAGGTGCTGATGGCAAGCACGAAACACAAAACCTTCGCATGTCACTCAAAGGTGGGGAATTAGTGGACAGCAAGTCTTGCATATCTATGCACGGTTGCTAAAGGCAAAGGTGGTTCTGCAGAAAGACAGCTCCCAAACTTGGGTCCTTGTCTAAAAATGCAAACCCCATTTTTTTTTTTAAATGTGTGCCTAAAATTGACATGTTGGTTTATCTCTAAGCGCCTAAGTTCACAGCCACACTTTAAAAAGAATGCTGTGAACCCAGCAGATCTCCTAAGAAGTCAAGACACTTCTTTGTGTTCACCAGTCCAGGGCTGGAGACGATGAAACAGCCGCCGCTTTACACACCAGTTTCTGGGTGTCTATAATTTAAAGGCACCTAATGTGCTCTATTATAAAGTCCTGTTTTCAGTTGTTTCTAGTTTTACCAGACTCTCAGAATCTGCACTGAAATTTTCTACAGCAGAAGTCTGCCTCAGGCTCCCCTTCCTCCCCTTTTGTTTTCTGAGTTTCAGTTAAAACTGCTCAGCTATTTCTGAGAACAAAGAACTAGGAGAAAAACATGTTGTTTTGTCCATTGTTACAAAAAAAAAAGAAAAAAAAAAATCCTGACTGCGAATCTCTACTGTCTTCTTTCTTTGGAGTGGGATCTAAAAGGTCACGTAAAAATATCACCCTCATGCTGGAGATAGGAATTCTTATATCCCTGTGAAAAGCTGCCCAAATTTGGCAAAGTGAAGAGCCTCCCAGGGATTCTGGTTCATATGCATCAGTAGAGACTTCAGAGCTTAACTTTTATATTTTCCCAAGATTCAGCTGCCACTTAAATGCTCTAATCCTTTCCCTGTTCTTCCTCCTCCTGTCTGCCCGGGCTGCCCTGTGGCCATGCCCTTGGCCCAAAAGCAAACTCTCGCTGTTTCTCACCTATCCCCATCTAGGCACCCCGGAAGCCTTTAGAGGAGGGGCTTCAAAGCTCTGCTGTGCCCCTTAGCTCAGCATTTCTGGGGGAGAAAATAAAACAAAAGGGAGAGAATTGCTGCGGGACATGAAAGTGAAATAGCAAATCAGCATCAAGAGACAGCCAGGTGAGCTAAGGCAGAAAATAGTAGTCAAAGAGGAGAAAACCACTACGTAAGAGAAAATATAGAAAAGATAATGGTAAAAAAAAAATTTAGGAGTCCCACGTTGTTATCGACAAGTGGAATTATTAGGAAAGTGGGCATCACATTGCAGGATGTGTAACTGCCAGAGGCACTAACACTGTTCTGGTCTGTGGTCCAGACACTCCAGGCTCCTCTAAGCGGTCTTAAAGTTCACGTGACTCTCTTTTTAGACTTATTCTTTTACCCTCTTTTTTCTTTTTTCTCTCAATTGAGGACCTACATTAAAAATATTTATGATGAAAAGCCAAGTATACTGGTATTTCCTGTATGGAATACCAGTATACTTGGCTTTTCATCACAATATTATTGTATTTACATATAACTTCAATTCACTTCCCTTATGAATACAAATTGTGATACTGCTTTTAATAACACAGTCACCTGCTTCATTCACTGCATGAGAGAAACCTACCTTGGGAAAAAAATTGAACTATATGGTGGAAAAGGCTAGCATCTATGGGATCTGTACCTCACCCTTTACAAGAGATATAAAGCGATTTACACAAGGTATCACAGCAAGCAAAGCAAGGATACTCTTCTGGTCAAAGTATTCAGTTTTTGTAGTTGAAAAATAAGTAGGATTCTATTTCTTTTACCCCTTTTTACAGTTACTAAGTGTGTGCTCTTTGTTTGTGAATTCCTAATGCAAGGCACCTGGGGTCAGGCTGGCAATGGTAGCAAACACTCCCACCTGAAACGAATGGGAACTGTGCTTTCAGCATACGAAGAACCTGGAGATACCAAATGTTTAAAAAGTAGTGAAATGTTACCTATCTAAAGTGGACAGGCCCTGCTGAAAGTTGCAGTGTTGGTGTTTTAGCTTTCTCTTTCTGAGATGGGGCGATTCCTTCTTTCTCACAAGGATTTTGAACTGCTGAATTAATCTTTCTCTGTGAATGATTTGCAGACTTAGGTAAGCACACCATGAGGAGGGGGGAATCAAAACATGATTTTTGTACTAATTGTAGGTTTTGAAGGTGCTATCTTATACAAGGCCTAAAACCAAAGACATGGGGTGTTATGTAACTGAATGAGACTTTGTTCCATGGTTGTACTAATAATGTGCATTCCTACTTTAAAAGTATGCTACAGCACATTTCTACAAGAGTATAGGTCAATCTTGTACAAATCCCACTTGTTCTTAATTGTTACCTTGGGATTATCCGATTCTGAGTTCTTTGCTGTGCTCTTCATGTTCTCTTACCAGAGACATGTTGACTCTTCGTATCTGAGGCCACGGGAGGGATCATGCATGGTGATGGATAGGATACTTTTCAAAGCAGTTGTCACACAGTCCCACTACAACAAGATGAAAATTAGTCATAGCTATTTCTCTATTAGGGTACCAGGTGCCCATAAAAATGGTAATTTTCAGAAATGAATCAATAAATAGAGCTAATTATGGGCAAATAGCCTAAAGCCATCCCACTTTCTGGGGCTCTGATCTTCTCATAACTCATGTGTTAGGCAGGGTCAGGCTTGGATCAGTATGCAACTGTGAACCCCCCGGGAAAGGCTTGGGAGCTCCAGGCTGCACTAGTGGCTATTCAGTAGGTGGCATTATATCCCTAAAGATGGTGCCAAGACAGTCCCCCTCACAGGATATTTCATAAAAGAAACTTCCAAGCATAACCCTCATCTCGGGGCCCTGTTTGTCCTTACGGTTAAGTAATCCCGTGCCGTTTCCTTTCTGCAGAGGGCACAAAGGGAGCTGTGAGTTCCAGCACTCCTACCAAGTCCTAGAGGGGCTCTGTGCTCAGCCTCCCACGGAGGGACGTAGGCACCCAAACTGCAGCACCTTAGGCACCAAGGAGTTCGCTCCTCAAATCCCCTTTCTGCCTGTCAGGGGCCTACATTGTCCTACCTATGTTCCAACTGGTGGCTTGTGTGCGCCAACCCTTCATCTGGAGTAAAACTCTGAGGCTGGGTGCTTGCAGCTGACTTTTCTCAGCTAAGGAGCCTATGAAACTCGCAGATACCAGTCTTGATCCTGCACAAAAGATAGCCTGGATCTACCAAAGGACGGGGTCTCGTTGCGTGCTTAATTCAGAGCTGAGGGCTCCACTTGCTGGTAGGGTTCAGAAAGACTCAGAGAGAAGCAAAAATAAGGCAGAAATTTTTAATGTTTGTTGGGAAGGAGGTTGTTGAAGGCCAGATGTAGTTAGGGACGAAATGGATACTTAAGGTAAATACCCATTACTTCAGCATTTAAAAGAAATGCAGGTCAGAAATGGTCTTCTGTAACAGTAAGCCAAACCTTGGAAGTAAGGGACAGATTGGACCCAGATGCCGTAGAGACTGAGAGAGCTTTTTATCTCCACATTCTCTGTGTATTCCTGTTGCCCTCCAGAGCCTAGATTTTGGTGAAAGCGGATGGACAGGCCCGTAATTTCTTAACTGACCTTTGGAAATAGGATTAACTCCTAAACCTCTGAAGCACTTTGGCAAACTTTCTCCTGAGTTGTTCCTGCAAAGACAATGAGCCCCAGTGCATTTGAAGTGTCCTGCTATGTGCTCTTTTCTCCTTATGCAGTGTCTCCTGCCTCAGACTCGACAGGGAGGGTTTAAACATACGTGATCCACTTTTTCTTTATGGATGCCCCTTTGTTTTTTTCCAAAAGTACGTGCAGAGAATGCACAGCGTGACAAAGGGTATGAGAAACTGTGAAAGAGAAACTCGATGCCAGTCTCTAGACTGGCCGGGCCGTGTAGGTGCGGCCCTCGTACCGTGACACTGATTACTTTGTTGAGACTGAAACTGTAGTTTGTGGAATTTAGCCTTAGAAAGAACAAGCTGCCTCTATTTTGATATTCGCCAAGGGAGGGAAGGGGGGAGTGGCAGGAGACTGCAATATGCCTGAAAAAGCCGTTCAGAAAACTGGCAACGTTTTGATTTTTCTCCTATGAGAATCTTGCCAGTTGCCACGTTAGTCTTTGAACCGTGTCCTCACCAACACTGTTGCTTCTCCTTCTCTAGAGTCAGTTTATTCAGTTGGTTACGAACGACTTTCAGCTGCTCTGTAAATTGTTATTATCCAGGTTCCATTGCAACCAGGGATCACTTGCAGTTTCCATTATAAACCCAGGTTTTCAGGTGTTTATTGTAACTTGGCAGTTTTCAAATCTGGGTTAAAAATTGGTACACTTTTTTTTTTAAAAAAAGACCAGATGGGCTTTTTATCCTTTCTCCTCTTCTTCTTCCCACCTAAATTTTAACCTTTTAGGAGCAGAATAAAATCTCTATCAGCTGCAATGTTAAAAAATTATTATTGGCAAAGAAAACAATCTCTCTAATGCTACTAGTATTTTGAGGGCCCTCTTTGTGATATATTCATTATGAACAGCCAAGCTCAGAGCTATTATAAATTCTCTGTTTGTGAGAGTGCCTTTAGTTTGTGCAACTCCTACACGGCCCTCATCTAAAGTGTAGCTCAATCCACTGCCCAAAGCCCCAGTGATTTCAGTGGGGGTCCACATGAGCTGTTCCCTTGATCCAAGTTTTAAAAGGGTCATAATGTATTTGCCAAACATCCTGTAAGAGAATAGTGCTAAAATTAGTGTTTCTTGCTTAAGAGAAGAAACATGGGATTTCAGTGGAACAATGTGCACCCATTCACTAAGTTCTGATTACAAGACCAAAGATTATTACTAAATTCAAGGTTAAGGAAATAAAAGAAAAAAAACCCACATGAATGTTTTAGGCACTTCAGTTGGTGCCTTCTTAATTGAGCTTTGGACATTGAACACCTGAATTTCCAGCAGGTTTTCCCTTCTGTGTTAGAAAAATACTTGAAACTGCTAATGGAAGGTCAATGAAAAAGTTACAAATTTTATATTAATCTTTCTTACATAAATTTTGAGTACAACTTAAGTGCATGTCCTAAACTTGATGTTTCCAGAAGAAGTATCACTAAAATGCCTTCATTACGCCTTGGTTTCAAAATGTGCTGGTTGAACAGACATTCTTTTTTTATTATTTTAATTCTTCAACTCCTGAATAACCTTGTTCTACTTCCGATAACGTTCTTCGGTGACTACAGTACTGCAGACTCGAGCCTGACACAAGATACATGACGATTTATCACTCGGTGTTCTGTATAACCTGTTACAAGCACAATAGCTAGTTTTACATGGGTGCACTTTTTCATTTAAAAAAAAAGAAGCCAACAAACAAGGCTTGCTTCCGCAACTGCTTATTTCTGCGAGTAGTTCCTGTCCCCTTACTTGGAAGAGTAAAGGTGAGAGGTGTGTGAAATGCATCAGCTCAGTAGCCAGAGTGAGGAAATGCTGCTCCTGTATTGATTTAATGTTGCCGCCTTGCAACCCTTGGTCGTGTGAGTAATCCTCGTTTGACCAACCGGTCCCACTGACCTCACCGTGATCACGGAGCGGAGGGGGATCATTTCCCTCAGGATGAGTAGGGTTGGACCCCATAATCAACACGGCCACTACAACAGTGTTTTCACAACCGAAAATCCCACCGATGTCACTTGGTTTTCAAGCGCTAGGGCCAAGCTGCCACCCTGGCTTCGGCGAGCAGGTCCCCTTGAAGTTGAAGGATTAGGCATGTCACCAAGTCCGAAGGGCCCGCTTTTTTTTCTTTTTTTAACTGACAACAGCCCTCACTGGATGTCTCGCTGCTATCTTGCCTGTCTTCCTCGTCCAATGTAACAGCGAAAACAAACAATTTAGCA
>NC_134414.1:146738021-146810521 GCF_030867145.1 Opisthocomus hoazin
CAAGAGCTGCCTGGGCTCCGCTGGCTCAGTAATAACTGAGTGACCTTTTCTTTTGCTGTATTATGTCTGGCTGGTAAGGGATTGCGTTTTGCAGCTGATAAAGCCCTGACTTCATTCAACTCGGCTCCTCACACGCTGCTTTAGGTAAGTTGTCTTCAGCCAGGACGGAGACAGACAGCCTTGGACTGCAAGATACTAAAAGGAGGACACCTGTAGCTCGGATGCGGTCAACACAATTACTTGGCGGATCCTTGAGGACCTCATTATTTTAAACTTAAAGAATAGCGATCTCCCTCCCCACCTCTCCCACCCCCTCTTTATTTTTTTTTTTTCCCCCAAACAATGCTTCTTTTTGACCTTTCCCAAGGAGAAGAGCTACAAAGCAGCCACTGTGCTTATTGAACTGCCTCCCCTGTATCGCTTAATTGAGAAGGTAAGTGAGGCAACTGTGTACATAAGCTTTGGGTCATCTGTGTATGTGTGTCTGCATCACTCTCTCCCTCTCTTCCCCCCCCCCCCTCCCGCCTCTGAGTCATAAGCCGGGGCTGCAATACACACACACACGTCTCCGCGCTGCAACTTTCGCTCAAGCCGCGGCTCTGCTGAGACGGTTTTGTTTAAATCATGTGAGGCTTCATTATTTTTATGATGAGACATGAAATACATGCAAGCGGAGGATGCCGAGCGAAACCCACCCGGCTGTCTGTCTCGAGAAATAGCAGGCAAAGTTAACAATGAATTGCAGCACACACACCCCCTCCCCCCCCCCGTTATTATTGTTATTATTATTACTATTGCTTCTTCCAGAGCTGCTCAAAACGCGCTCTCGGTCACCAAGGGAGCCGGTTGATTTCCCGCTCCCCGGCTTTAACCCCCCCGCCGCCCCCCCCCCCCCCCAGCCCCCCCCCCCAGCCGTAGGGCTCGGTGCCGGGTTCACCCCTCGGCCGGGGCGGAGGCGGGAGCGGGGCGGGCGGCCCGGGGGGCGGCGGGGACGCGCCGGGCGCGCTCCGGGCTCGGGCAGCATCTCCCGGACCGGCGTGAGGGAAGGGCGGCCGGGCTGGCGTTGGGCAATAATACTTCTGCCTGAGAGCCTTGCTGGTTTTTTTTTTTTTTCTTTTTCCCCTTCCCCCCCGTACCGAGCACGATGCGGTACGCTAACGCCGCGTGTGACAGTTTAATCAAACCCATTTGTTACAACAAAGCCGGGAGACCGCTGGGATTACAGGCTTGCGGGCAGAGCGGGGGGGACCATGTGGCTCCGCCGCGCTCCGCCGCCCCCCCCAAACACCCCCCCACCCCCCCCGGGCCGCGCTCGCGCCCGCCCGACCCCCGCTGGGGACGCGCTCGCTACTTTTGCCGGGATCCGGTGGTTCGGTGAGGAGGAGCAGCTCTCCGGGCGCCCGTAGACCGACTCATGCAGAAAAAGGAGAAAAGTTTTGGTAAGGCGGCGGGCTGCGGCTTCCGCGCGAGGCGAGGCGGGGCTGGGGGGGTGCGAGATGGCGGGGGGCACGGCGAGAGCCGCTCCGGTGCCGGGCGCCTGCCTGCGCTCCGAGGGAGACCCCGAACGCCGCTTCCTCGGGCCGCTTCGCGGGACCGCCGCCGCCAGCCATGCGTCTCGCTCGGTGCGACAAATATATCGCGACATGCTTGCCCGGCACCCCCCCTTCCCCCCCCCCCCCCCCCCCCCCCCCATCGCCCCGTGGAAAGGGAATCGGCACAAAAAGGCGTGAGCGTCCAACTCCGAAAGGGATGCTTTGTCGCGGAGTCTCATGTTTCTTCTTTATTTATTTATTTTATTTTTGCATGTGAGCTGCATCAAAATTGAACTCAGTCTTGCAAATCTCTTGTTGGCCTTTGCCAAGCACTAGCACTTTGCTGCCATGGTAACTGTAATTAAACTGATAAGAGTGGAAAAATGTCAGTATCTCTGAGCCTTGCAGCTGCATTGGAGAAAAAGGGAATCAAATTGGTTCCCAGCACCGCTGCTCTGAAACAGGAGGGAGGGAGGGAGTGGGGGGGCTGGGGGGAGAGAGGTGGCGGGTTGAGGGGGGGGGGGGAAACAGGGGGTAGGGACATAGCGGAGCGGCTCCCGTCCCTGAGATCTGGGCACATCTCTGTGCTGTGCTGTCCCTCAGGGGGCTGCAGCCTGCAGGGATGCTCTGGGCCAGTGAACAGAGAGAAACAAGCTTTTAGGCCCAATCTCGCTTTCAGGAAAGAGAAGGGGAAAGAAGAAGGGAAATCTTTTGTTTGGTGTGTCTTGGCAAGCGGCTAGCCGTGTTGGCCAAATTCTTTTAATCTGTATCACTGCTCCCAGCTGTGGGACTGCGTTCCCATTTTTAGTTTTTACCTAACCTCTCCTCTCATCTTCCCCCCCCCCCCCCATCCACTTCCCAACACACCTCCTTTATTTAAACAAAAATCAAAAATGATAAAGAAAATAGTCAGATTTCTCTGCAGAAGAAGGGGCAGGAAGGTGAAGTTTCGTTACATACCATGGAAAATTAACTCCAAAGTATCCAGAAGAGACTGTATTCAGAGTACTAAAGTCCTTACTCTTATTTTTTTTTTTTTAAACCCTGAGTGTTATGGAGTTGCGGTTACTTTGTTGTGTTAACTACAGAAGCTGAGACTGTGCGGATGAATGGCACAGAACAAGAGAGCATAATGGAGGCAATCAACCGTTAGGCTGGTTCACAATGCAATCCAGGCAATTAAAAGCTCACCAGAGTTTAAATGAAATGGTTCTACTTATTTCTGTGCACCACACTGCACAGGCTATTATTTATGTCTCTTTTTTTAATTATGATTTCCCTTAAACTGTCAAATAACTCAGAATAGCAGGGTCTCGGAGGCAATAAGAATTTTCCACAGAACAATTTACATGCCAATCTAAAACTAGTTACGACTCCTGATGCGCTACATGCGAGTTCTGAAATGTTCCTTAGCTTCTGAAACCTTAACTTTTTTTTTTTTTTTTTTAAGTCTGTGTATTGTCCTGAATAACTGGAGCTCTGAATGCTTTTAGGATGAAACTGCAAGGTGGGAAAGCATCTGAAAAGTATTCTTTTCCTCTTCTACTAGATCTGTAACTCTCTTGTTGACTGCATGTTGTCTCTCAGTCTGCTGCCTTTCAGAGATCAGGGCACTGATACTTAATTTGCTCCAAACTGATTTTTAATTATTTTTTTTTTAAAGTAGAGGCAAGTTTTCCTTTTCTTGCTGTACGTACTACTGTCCTTGGTAGCATCGTGTGTGTGCTTCTGCAAAGCAGGAGGGGAGAGTGGTCTTTCAAAGTTTAAGTGATCCGGTGCATAATAGCATCCAAGTCTTCCACCCTTACCGTGCTTTTCAAACACATTCTGTACCACAAACCAGAAACTGAGTTGTGAGGGTCTTGTGCTGCACTCAGCGCCAGCAGGGACCAATCCTGCTTACAGATGCTACTGCATCACTAGCAAAATACAGTTCATTATCTCAAATCTTCAGTTCCTTTGATTTTTGAGAAGGGTGATGAGTGCAGTGACATGAATTTTTGTTTCTGTCTTCTTCCAGGAGCCTAGTTTAGCTTTTTCCATCAGTCTTTCCTCTTCATCGTGAAATTCGTAGTTACAAATTGGTTGACAGTGTTTCATCACACTTTAATAAAAAGGGGTGGGAATCAGTTGTGTTGAACTTATTTTGGGAGACTGAGGGAAATCCAGAAACCTGTAAATCAGGTTATGAAGTTCTGCCTTCAAAAATCCGAAAGGTGGTGGATAGTGATGAAGAAGTCTTATTCCTGACACAGCTTTGCAGTTTATGTGCAGTATCTTGGGGACTGGGGGTGGAGGGAGGGAGGGAAGGATAGAGGAAGCCCTTGAAAGCATATTGGGGTGAAATAAAAAGGGTTCTTTTGACAGTGACAGACTAGGCACTGAAATTTCTCAGTTCTGAGAACAGATCTGCTCTGTGATGCAGAGCATGGGTAGGACTCTGCAGAACTGAAGGAAAAGCTGGGTTTGATTTCTTTTTTTTTTTTTTTTTTTTTTACAGCCTGGGCATAGCACTTGGGGAATTGTATGGTTTTTTTTCGGAAGTGCTCCATAAGTTCTGCTTTCCTGGGGGAGCGAGAGAGGAGGGCAGCCAGCCAGCAGTGCTGTGTGCCGCTGCCTGATATTTCAGCAGCGAGCAGTTTGGAGGGTTTTGTGGGTGCTGTCAGCCTCTGAAAGGGTCCTTCCTTCGCCCTAAGGAATAAATCAGTACTTAAACCATAGCCTGTGAAAAGCTGGCTGACAGTAAGCTGCAGGTAGTCTTATGTCCAAATTATGAGAGAGCTAAAAATATACGAGCGCGTATCTGATAAGTATAACTGCGCTGGAGATCTTATGGAACATTAAAGGGAAGAGAGATGGTCTGGGAGGTGATCTGCATTAAGGTGGCTTGCTCACACTGTACAGAAAGAAGTAATCACATGTTGTGTTTTCAAAATTCAGTGATTTAATCCAGGGCATGTGAAGAAAAGGGCATGTGCAAAGAATTTGGAGATATGTAAAACACTTCTTAGAGTGCTGTTTTGTGCTTTGTTTTGTTTGGATCTGTTCTACAGTTAAAAAAAAGTAACGTTTTTTATAATGAAGTAGTAGTTCAGGGATTTTTTTTTTTAACTTTCATTAAAATAGAAGCAGCTTAATCTCAAGTAAAGTGCGAAAAGATCAGATCTGTCTGAGGAGAAAAGCATTCCTTCCCTCCAGAAGCTGCTGCAGATTGAATCCCTAATCTGAAGATGCTGCCAGTGGGATGTCAGCAGCACCTTCTCTCTCATCCTCAGGAAAACAGACATGCAAGGTTGCTAACGCTACTTCCCTGGGCTGTCTGCCCATCTTCGCTCGCCTCTACAAGGAGGGTTTGGGCTAACCAACGTGAATGTCAGTGTTCTGTCTACTTTCCTGATGTAGCAAACGTCTCAAAAACTGTGCAGGGGTATGTGCAAGGCTGCGCAAGGATGCGATAACTTTGCGTTTGTAGCATGCACCTCGGCAATTATCAGGCTTGATTACTGCAATTTGCTCAGATATTCACTTGGTGGGCCGTGTTTCTGTGGCACCTTGTTCCCTTCAGACGGCGCGGGACAGTAGATCAGCCTGGATTGGAGACTGTCAGCCTCAGCGCTTTAACCCGCTGCCTTATCAGGCGACAAAATTTTTACATTAAGATTTTTCTCTTTAAAACCTGTAACTGTGTTAGCTCCTAGTTTATCCTGGTTTCCCTCGAGCTAAAGATTAAAGTCCTAGAACAGCCCTTCATGCTTCTGAACTTTTTTTACTGAGTTTCAAAAAGTTGATAGAAACCGTGGCTGATTTTATGGATTTGTCCTTTGCGTAGCCGTAGAGAGGGGCTGGGGATAAGGAGGTGGTTGGCACTTAGCAGGTATTTGCACTCTACTGTGATATGCAACTTTCCAGATTAAGGCTTTTTGACCAAGTGAAGGTATTGGAGATCCAGCAGGACTTCCCTTTACAGGCTGATACAGGTTCTTTATCAAAAATCTCTGATATTTTCTCTGCCTTTAGTCAGTTCTTTGTAGCCGTGTTATTTTGCTGCTTCGTGTGTGTACCCTGGATTCAGAGGAGTCATTTGGCAATTGAAAATACTGCAGAGGCTCAGCTTGTGTCTCGTGGTGCTTGCTCAGGGTGAGGTGTGCGTTCCTTCCCCGATGTGCCACAGACTTACTGTGGAGCCCTGTGCAGGTCGGTGGGTCTCATCCTCCCCCTTGTGAACGAGAGACAGGTCTTGCGAGTCTGCAAGTGGCGTAGGAGCTCTGAAAGTAGCGTTGACTGGAGCGTAATGGGAAGGCAGCAATGCCGGTTTTTGTGCTTGTCGGTAGAAAAATAGAGACATTGCACTTTCACTGCAAGCTTTGGATGTGAAGCAGCAGCGTTGCTGTGGCACTTTGGGGTGGTGCCCGCTATGGCAAGGAGGGGAGCAGGGCTGCTGGGCTCCTGTGTCGCAAGAAGATTCACTATTTCAAATTCCGTGATCAGCTTCGCAGGTGAAACTTTGGAGTTCGGCTTGGTAGCCCTGGAAAGTCACTTAATTGGCTCTGCAGTCGCTGCAGTCCACACAAATTCAATGTGTTCTGCGTATGCATACAGATCCCCGGGACGCCTCAGCCGGCGGAGCGTTTTGCCTCTTGTCTTCATTGCACATAAAGGCACGTGGTACCACTGCTTCCAGGGTTATTCTGCTTTTCATGTTTTCCTTATGAGCACTTTAAAAAAAACAAACCCGAACCAAACAAAAACCCAAACCCCAACTTGTTCGTGTTCTGGCTCCCCGAGCCTGCCTGTCTGTCGTGGTGTGTTACAGCACCAGCTGAGAGCCGCTGGCAGAAGCTGGGTCTGTAAAGCTTGCTTAGCAGTAGGTAGTAGAGCTTTCTTGATGAGGAGCTCTTGAATTTTCTTTTCTTTGTTACGAGACTCTGTTTGACGTTTCCCAGTCTCTGCATAATAACAGGGTGCCATACCCTGAATTTTGGGGTAGGCTTTGCTTGTTGGCAACAGCATTCATTCCCTAGTCTTGACAAATTCTCCTTGTAATATTCAGAGGTACTCTAATGAGTAGCATTTTTTTGAAGTTACATCTCTGATTGGCTTTAAAACAGTGAGAGAACCTAATAATCGAATTGCGTGTCAGTTCTCTCTCTCTGATGCCTGTTTGAAGTCCAACAAAGCATCCGCAGGGCTGTGTTTTTGCTTATTCGAAGAAATCACTTTCAGAGAGTTGGTCTGAGTGTAACGAGATGGCAGTTTGTGCAATTAACCAAGAGAGACCACTCTGTAAGCACTTTGGGGCAGGGACCTTCTCTCCCCATTTATTGTAAAAGTGAGGGCAATTGATTTTTGTATGGGTCTCTGGAAGTCTGTGTACCATCGCTCAGCTGTGTTCCGCTCTTACCAGTCCCTTCCCTTAAATAGTGGTTCAGGCATTTGAGTTGTTATTTAATGCTCTCTGCTATTACATCAAAAGGTATATATACTTCATGGACACTACTGTACTCCTTGTCCCAAACGAGCTGTTGGCTAAAATTGGGTATGGAAAGTGGGGCAGAGGTTTTTTTATGTATTTTTTTTTTCCTTGACAAGCCAGCAACTCTCCAACCTTGTGCAGATTATTTAAAATCAGATTTTTCAGAAGGTTCTTACGCTGCAGCTTGTAACTAGAGATGCTGGTACTGAAGTTTCTGGAAATCCGATTGCTTCATTCATGTGTCTAACAAGAACTGAAATCTTAAAAAACAAAACAGCCCCCCACCAGCACCAAAATGTCTGTGTCAAACCTCCCTGAAACTCTGGCCCTGTGCCTCTAATAGCTTCAGTCTTTTCTTCTTTACCATCTGGAGTGCTTTTATATTTTATAAAGGTAGTGCAAATAGGTCCAAATATGTAGATTTAGCTATGTTTGCTATCATAGATATGCTGTTTATTTAAATGTTTGGTTGCTAATCATTGGATACTTTGAGCAAAAGTGGATGACTTTTCAACGGAAATGTTTTAATTTTTCATTTTAATTTTTTAATCCTATTTCTTTCCAGCAAAGAGACCAGGTAAACAAGGTGTTAAAGAGAAGCTGTGGAACTTACAGCAGTGGAAGCTTCTGCTCTCAAATTTGTTTTAACATTGTTTTCAGCTTGCTGTGGACTCTCTAGGTTATTTCATCCTATCTACACGATTGCCTTTTTCACGAGCTGGGGGGAGCGGCGCGGTGGAGGAAGGAAGGGGCAGAACTTACACTCGAGAGAATATCTGTTTTCACTCTTCTTTTGTCTTGTTGTCTTTCAGGTATACAAATGCTCTCAGTCCAGCCAGACACCAAGCCGAAAGGTTGTGCTGGCTGCAACCGTAAGATTAAAGACCGATATCTTCTAAAGGCCCTGGACAAATATTGGCATGAAGACTGCCTGAAATGTGCCTGCTGTGACTGTCGCCTGGGGGAGGTGGGCTCTACCTTGTACACCAAAGCCAACCTTATCCTTTGTCGCAGAGACTATCTGAGGTAGGCCACGTCCTTCTTACGTTCACTGGCAAACTTGCTAAATCTGTTCGGCCCTTCCCATGTAGTCACTGTGGCATAAGCGGTACCCAAGGCCTGCAAGGCCAAGTGTATGTGGGGGATGAGAAATAAGTATGGAGATAAAACTAAAACCTGAATTGAAAAGTACATGTAACCAGGTCATGCAGGCAGTTGCCAGTTTTCTGATGCTACTACTAGGATCCTGTGCTCAGAGGAGGAAGAGAATAGTGTAAACCTGCTGCGCTTCCCACAGCAGTATGCTCCTGGGGAGCTGGTGATCTCCTCCTCCTCCTCTTCCTCGTGGCACGGTGGTGGCTGGGCATAGTGGCCTCAAACCGCACGCGTGGTTTTCACCACCTCCGGTGCAGCATGTGAACTCGGTAGGTGAGGAGTGCTTCTCTTGTCTTCACTTACCCACTTTCATCCTCTTCATTTGCCAGAGGGATTTAATTTGTGGCACTGGTAGCTTCTATGAATGTTGCTGTTTAGCTGTCAGAAGCTGGAACCAAGATGCCCACCTGTCTTCCCCGTGATGGATAACCGTGTAGCTGGTAGGCTCCCATCCACTCTGGTCCTGACTGAGCTCAGTGACCTGGGTGGGATGCTGGGTAACCTGTTGTCTCTTCTCAGACAGCAAATCGTCACCTGATTTTCCATGTTGTTGTTTGCTTGTGGACCTACGTTCTCAAAAGTATTTGAGGTAGAACTGGTGGCAAAGTGCTGATGAGCAGCACCAGGCTAGTTTTTCTGCAGATTTCTGTATATGAATAAATAGGACTACTTTGCAGGAGCTAAGTTTAATCGGGAAGTTTAGTCTCCCTAGGCTCTTAATAGTAAATAGAAAGAAAAGGCTCCTCTGGGGTGATTCATAGCACCTGTTTCCTATAGGAGCACCTTTCCTCCCTCCGTTCCCCGTAGAGGAGGCCTAATGGGACTAGCTGCTCCAGGCTAACGTGAACTTCTGGGAATATCTCCCCTGCCCCTGCAGTGAAGCCTTTTCCTTTTAAAGGGACATTCAAGTCAGTAATACATCTGGGAAAAATTAGAATTCTCTTTGAATGCGTTAACTTACAAGTTCAGTTTAAGCACAGGTACCAAGTAGGAGGTTCCCACACACTGATCGGTTCCCAGGTTGTACAGCACGGGTAGGCTGGAACGGGAATCAAGGCTGAAGTGTTAACAACTGTTGATACGCTGGCTCCCTGCGTCACAACCTGTTTTTTCTAGAGTGGAACAAAAGCCTTCACAAATGCATTGTGTGTCGGTTGAGCCGGGCTGCAAGGCAGATCAGGTTCTTCAGGTGTGGGCTTGGACTACTTAGTGGTGAAAGTGCTCTGCTACCCATTAAAACTCTGAACTGTGAACACAAGCTAGAGTGCTGAGAATTTAGCATAGAGTCTGCATCTTAAAGCCATTGTATTAAAGCCGCCAAAAAAGTAGATAACAAAACCTTTCTTTTAAAAACTGACAGGGAGCTGTTTGAATAGAAGGGAATTGTGCATGAACCTAGGTCACTTGTGATCTGAAAGCGTGTGTCTAGAGAGAGGTTGGATCAGCTTCTGGGGGGAAGGTAACACTTATCTTAATTTTTATACCCCATTTTAAGAATCTTGCTACAAGTGCCTGCAGGAGTGAGAAAACTCTGCTGTGGCTGTTTGATCGGAGTTCCAGATTTACTGGAGACTTTGAACTTGCTGAATGTCACAAGCGCTAGTACAGCAGATCCAGTGTTTTAAAATCAAATGTTTAAAATCAAAACCAAAAGTGATCTAGTAGTAGAGATATGAGAAAAGCATTTCCCTTGCACAGATGCACACATACACGCTGTTGCTCTCTGGTCTTTGAAGGTCTAACAGGAGTAAATATTTTGCTAACAGATTGTTAAAATTCATGCTGAGTGATTCAGAGAAAGGAGACCATTTTTTATCTGTCATGACCACATTCAAAACTGGGGTTTCAGTTATTTGTTCATATGCGATATTTACTTTTGCACCGTTGAAACCAGCATACATGAGAAATGCTTTAATCGGTTTTAAGATGTTTCTGATTTTTGTCTCTGGGTTTATCAAGTCTTAATGAAGCTATCTTGTCATGAGCCTTTTTTTAGTGATTCTTGTGAGTGCATAGATTTAAACTTGGTATTTACACTAAACTTCAAACTGATGCACTTAAGGTAATTGCAGATAGTCATTTGCCTCATTGCGTCTTATCTACTTAGTTATGCAGTGAACCTATAAAAGTGATCTTTTTAATGCTAATGGAGAAACTAGTTAAATGTTCTCTAGCTTTGTAGTCAAATAAGCTTTCATATTTAGCAACCCACTTGATATGAATTTAAAGAACAAATTACTTTGTACTAATGATCAGATTAGGGTTCGATTACAGTTTCAAACTATCCTCGTAATTTTTTTTTTTCTTTTTAGCCATAAAGGCTGTCTTTGCTACATAGAAACCTGTTCTAGCTTCCTATTAATTTATGTGGTGCCCTCTAGAGGATATGTGGCTTGCACGGTACTATAAAGAGTAAAATTGCTTATTAACTTGTCTCTCTGCGTTCATTATGTCTTTCAATAAGACAGCCATTCCGTAGACTCTATAAGCATTAATGTAGCCAGTTTGGGTGCTTTAAATTCCATGGTTAAATTTGCAAAACTGTGTGATTGTGTCTTTGGCTATCTATAAGGGCACTTCCAGCATCTCTCATTCAGAGATGCCTGCCAAAACACTAAACCCTCCCTCGGCCCTGATGCATGCTCTCATTCTGCGTTTGAGCCCTGGGGTACCCGATTCGGTCAGCTTTTTATAAATACTCTGTATCTTCAGAACTTAAACACTCGCTTTGCTTTAGCTCTCTCCTTTGGTAAAATTGGTTAATTTTACTATACTAAAACCTTTTTCTTCAGGGTGGAGGCAGGTTGAGGGGATGGAAGAAATCTTTAATGAGGTAATGAGGTTGGAAGATGCTTTGGGTGTGAGAGGCTTTACCCTGGAATCTGATTCATGTAAGTCTCCCCAGTGGGTTTCAGAAGTGGTGCGTGACACCAAGGATATTAGGGTGGCCACAGCAGGAATGAACTCTGTTTTGTTAACGAGGATGAGAACTGACTTGAGTAAAGAAAGGACTCGATGTTAGAAATAACACACTTTGTGAAAATGATATGCAGAGTATAATTCCCCTGCAGGCTTCTGTCTCCTGCTTATACATTCTTGGGTTGGAAAGTGAAGACTTAATTTAAGGAACTTAGGTTTACGCCGATATTTCAAGTCCATTTACAGTAAGTGAAATATGCAGGAAGTTTTTTTTTTTTCTCCCCCTGTTTCCCTCTAGAGCTGTACGGTGACATCTTAATGTATCAGCCTGTCCTCCTCTGTCCTCTCTTCCGACATGGCAGCATGTCCATTTACAAGCACAATATTCCCTTTGAAATCTGTCATTACTGCCATTAATGACCAGTCGTTATGTTAACAGCCCAAGGGCTGTTAACATGTCAAACTGGTTGTTAACTGGAATGTTATTACTTATTTAAACCGCAGGTATGAGTTGTGTGAAATGTGCTTTGGTTGTGCGTTCTGGGCTGCTTCTGCTCAAAACAATAGGGAAACAGCAGAGCGTTTGCCTTTGGGGTGCCAAGGGATTTGCTTTCTGTTCCATCTGCTCATTTGATTTCTGCATATTTGTGAGGTCCTCCTACCCCTGGGCAGCCTCCTAATTTTAGCTGCAACTATGTGCAATCCTGTCTCTTAGCTTTGCATGCGTATGGGCAGCCACGGATATTTCCAGATGCACAGAAATGCCCGCCGCACATTGGAGATTAATATCTGGCCCCTAAAAGTGTAAAATGAAAGACCGACAATTACATGTAACTCAGTTGTATTAAATAATGAGCTTCCTCGGATGCAGCGAAAATATGAAAGTACAGCTGTGCTAAGCTAGTAGCAATGTAGGTCAATCACCCTTTTCACTTAGGTTTTTAACTACGCAAACCCTGCTGAGCGACCAATGACTACAAAGTGCTGTTTCATTCCTATTTAATTTTGGCAGCATTTTACTGAAGAGCAGGCATTCATGCAGCTAAATTATCTTCACCGTTTCTGGTTTTAACTCCAGCTCCATGACACTAAATGTTGGAGTGCATATCTCTTAGTAAACACAAAGAAGATGGTTTCTGATTTTTTTTTTTTTTTTAAATCCATCTCTTAACATGGAAATTGAATTAGAACTTTTATTACTTTTTGCATAATTTCCCTAGCCAGGCAAACAGGTGATAGGAAAAGGATTAACAAAACTAAAATACTGGGATGGAATTTTTGCCCTTTAGGGCATCTAGAACCTTATTGGGGATAGTGACACAAAAGTCTACACACACACACCCCCCTTCTGCTCCCCCCAGCCTTGGTAGTGATTTCGGTCATAAATGTACTGCAGTTTTTAAAAGTGCCGCTGACTAGCTATGAGGATGAGTAGATCCCGGTTTCTGAAGAAAGGGGCAGATCGCGTTAGGTTTTTTTCTTCCCCACTTGCTGGTTCGCGGACCTGAGACAAGCCAAGTTTTTCAAATACGTATATTGGATGAGATCTTGTAAATAACGAGATGTGACTGCAGAAAGTAAAGTGTTCAACCGTAAGCATCGTAAAGATGCTGCCTCTGTAAAATATTTAGCTTGTGAAAGGGTGCAGACTGAAAAGAGTAGAGTTTAGGAAGCAGCCTTTTCCTGTACTACTGCTCGCACTCTGAAGGCAATTATTATTTAAAAAAATTATTACATAGGAGTACTTACAGAGACTTCATGTGTCTTCTGGCCTGGTACTGATTAGCAGATCCTGTTTCTCTCTCGTGTCGTGGAAAGTGCACATTAAGTATTGCAAAAACCCAAGATATCAGCCCTCTTAAATTCATGCATAAATAAATACTCTGTATGGATATTTTCACAGGTAGTGGGTTGTAAGGTGTTTTCAAAATGACACCTCAGTGTGCTTCTTGCCCAACTTGATTAAATAAGGGTAGATCTTTAAAGATTTTAGCACTGAATTTTCAGGAATATTGACGTATTTACAGAAGTGAGGCTTAAGAGAGCTCTGCTTTCTTCAGTAAAGCTTTGTAGAGCTGAACCCTTATTTATACAGTAATATCCTTGTTGCAATGCATTGAAGTATTCAAGGGAGTACTAGTTTGCAGGAATAGGCTCTAAAAATATTTCAAAATACACGTAAGAATGGTAGGTGTAATGGTCTGCTTGTACTAATTTTGCTACGTATGAAATCAATGTTCTCATAAATTTACATTAATTGTATCATTTGGCATGTCTTAAAAAAAAAAAAGGCGATAATCCTTTCTCTCCCACTAATTACCAAAGGTTTTGAAACCCTCAAAACACCTGAACAGTTCTTGAAGGGATAAGGGTGTACTACAAGGAGAGCAAGGCACGTACGCACAGTTAATCCACCCAACTTGCAAAGAATAATGCTTTTGGTTTAGTTACACTCTGGCTAGTTTAGTTTGTTCTTATTTTAGTTCATCTGTGATAGCTTTTAATAAGAAACATTCAATTAAGCTGTTAAAATTAGTGTTTAAGTCATGTTGAAATGCTGTAAAATGCGTGTAGTCAAGTTTGACGCTCTTCAGTAGTTGTGTTTCCTCCTATCTGCTGATATTTTTCTTCAGAGCTGCCAAATTTTTAATAATTGTGTTATTTTTAGTGGCTTAAAATACACAGTTTAATTTTCAAGAATGTGAATGTTCCCTCTTATAAGGCTTCTTGAAAACCAGATGCTTCTTATGTGTTGTCAAAATACCTCATTAATCCTCTGGAAATGTTCAAAGAATTTCAGGAGACTTTTCAGATGAAAGTACGGCGCCTTTTAAAGCCTGTCCTACAGCTCTTCATTACCTCACTACAGTACAGTGGATTTTGATGGAAAATTATTTTACTACAAAGATTTTGTCAATTTATAGCAAATCAATACAGCTTAATAAAAGTGGAGATTTTGGGGCAGCCTCGGTAAGTCTGCAGTGCAGGAGGATGGGATAACATTCTTGGTGAAAGAACAATAATTCTATAGGTCCGCTTAGTGTTTTCTGTAACCTTTTAAAAAAAGTAATGCAACTTTTTCGATTTCTTCCTTGCTGAATTTTTCCTCAGAAGTGACTTTCACTAGTGTTTTTATTAAATATGTTTAAAATAATACCCACATTAAAGTTATTTACTCCAGGAGTAAATATTATCAACTATATTATGGCACATGATTTGACATCCAAGGCTTAATTGGAAACTTTCTGCATTTTTGGCAAGAAGCATATGTGAAACAATGCATCTATATATAGTTTGTTTGAAACTTTAAGTCTTTTTTTGTGGAAATTTTACCCAAAAATGAAAAATAAGTCTCTACTACCTAAGTAAAAAAAAAAGTTTCTTACTGAAGTTTGTTACGTTATATTTGCTATATTCTTCAAATGTTGTAGATAACATATAGCATTCCTTGTTGATGTGAATGTTGAATAATATGTAACAAGCATAGCTGTTTTTCCTAAAAGTATAGTCACGAGCAAAGTGAAAACTTCAGATACTGCTCACCTGGAAATAGAAATTTCATATAAAATTTCCTAATAGATAATTGAGACTTGGCCATTGAAGTGAACAACATTGTGACATGCTCTCCGCCCTCCTAACTTAAGGAATTGCTTTCTCTTTTAATTTCTTACTGAGGTTAAATATATTTGTGGTGGATTTGGAAACCAAAATATGCAGTATGCAATACTAAAATGATTTCTAAATGAAACAGGTTTAACTCTCACTATCCGAAAGAATCCATATTTTGAGTATACCTTACTAAATGCATTTGGTTTTTTGATGGCTAACTTCCCAGGGGATTCCTTAGTATGATAATGGATGGCCTTTTAAATAAATCTGAGTAATTGTCATAAGCGTACTTCTTTTTTCTGGCCAAAATATTCTTGAATTTTTGAAGTTTTTCAAACACAGATATCTGAAGCAAAGAGTCTACGTATTTTACACCTACTTCTCTGTAACGTGATTCTGGCACTATTGTTTTACACCTTCCTGAGGCACCTTCTTGCATATTCTGAATCAGTTAGCCTTTGGACACTTCAGTCTCATTGTACGTGATTGGTACTTTTTAAAATGGCTATGGATATCAGTAAATTCAGATTTTGAAAGAGAACAGGCTGATTAAGTAATCTCTAGAATCTCTATCTTTCTAATATGTATGTACGAATCTGTCAAGTTAACATCTTCCGGAAAAATGATGGATGGAAGAGCTAGCAGTACTTGATGAGGCCAAAATAAAAGAAGTCTGTAATGGGCGAGAAATAACTAAAACTTTGATTTACAGAAGCTGCTGGTTCTGCTTCTTTCTAATATTTAGAAAGGTATTAAAACTAAACAAACCCCCTGAAACATATCCCGAGTCAAAATTTCACAAAAATAGTATCGGATCTTGACAACATGCTAGTGAAAATATAAATTGCTCAAACAGAATAAATAGTTTAGGCAAATTTGATCATTAGCAAGCCGTGTATCAAAATGAAACAATATACAGCTGAGGTACCCTGCAAGCCCTCCAAGCTCATGTGCCCTCTGCGCGTCGGCTTGGTGTGGTACTTGCGCACATATTTAGGCAAGAATCACGGTGGGAATTCTGCACCCCACGTTATACGGGTGCTAGCAATGTGATCATGGGCCTGTCTTCTCTAATTCTCTAAAACCAGTTCAGGTAGATTTTAAATGCATGTGAACAATTAAGCATCTCGATAGCCCCGTGGCAATCTGTAAGTTTAGTTGTAGGCTTAATTTAAGCACGTGCTAAAGATGTCATGCCGGGGTGCCAGTATCGCATGTTCACAGTTCAGTCCTCAGAACTGCAGCTACCAGCAACTGGAGGGTATTTAGCACCTATTTTTCAAAGAGCACAATGGTCCCAATTATTAACTGCAAAATATTTTCCTTTGGGATTACAGTGAACCCTATTTATCTGTTTTATAGCAAACTGCCACACAAGGGAACTTTTTGCTAGCAGAAAATTGCTACTTTTTTATAAAAGGGAAGAGTGGGTTCAGCGCTGGAATGATGTTCCTTGGGAAATTCTCCTGCAGGTCTTGAGTGAGGTGGCGTTCTGCTGTACTGGAATTTCAGCTTTTCATCTTTTGCAAAAATGATAATATCTTGTGTTGGCACATAGTAGATGAAAGTGAGAATTGCACAACATGCAAAGATGAAATCATTTGCGGGGGGGGGAGAGCAGAGAACATCAGGGATTTTATTGTATCTTTCCTACATTTGGGGAGGTGACAGTAAGTGCGTGAGAATAAATCAAGTTAAATATGTGGATATACTGTAAGTGACAATATATTGGACTAATAAGGCAGACGCTATATGACACCACGTCCCCTTGCTCTTGTATTGCTGCTTTTGTATCTCACCTTTGTTTTGAACAAGGCTTGAACCTTTGGACTTTATGTACAGGAGTTATCACTTTTCTTTCTTGATACTAAAATGTGCAAAATGCCTGTGAATCAAACCTGGTTTTTGTTCAAGACAAGCTTTCAAGCTATAAATATCAGCATGTATAGAGTCTCGGGTTCTAGCTTAGTGAATAGCATTTATTATATTGTGACCCTGCATTGAACAGTATTATTCCACCATGGGACAACATAAATGTTATTTTTATTTCATAATGTATTTCTTTGCAGATACCTTAAAGAGAAATATATATTAGAGAAAAGTTGATGCAAACACAGATCACAGATTTAATAATTAACTTCCCCTTTAAATACATCTGCTCTGAGAAACAGGAATTTATTATTGCTGATCAACTTCTGAAAAGAGTTCCAGTAACAATCACTGAACTTGGCTTTGTCTTTCAGGTAAATTTTTAGGAGGGATTTCTAGGTAGTGATAGCTTAAGTGAGTTACAGGCTATGGATTAGGGATAGTAGTAACGATTGCAGTCGCTGTGAATTATTGTCTTAAGTCTCATCTTCTGTCACTATCATTGCTTCTACATAAATCTTGTTTTTCCGAAGTCAGAACTGTTATCTTCAGAGCTACTCCTCTTTCTCAAAATTTGCATTAAAAAATTAACATAATTTGTTTTTTTTTTCAGAGAGTAGAAAACTTAAAAAATCATCTTCCCATAAAGAATCAAATTGCATCTCTCCACTTTATAATGTGTGTTAAACAAATTTTACACAGAAGTCAGAAGTTTCTAGGATTTGAGATTTGGGTTTACAAAAAAATCCTCCAAACTTTTCAAAGAAATCTTTGTAAGTCTGATGTGTCTGCCTTATACAAAGTGTCAAGAAGGGGGAGGGCAGTCTCAACAAGAAGCTGGTCTGCACTAGTTTTTGTTGGCTTCCTTATTTAATTTGTAATCCGATACATTTAAGAAGACTTTACACTAAAATAATGTTAACCCTAATCCTGCAAAAGTATACTACATGCTTGACATGATGTACTCTGAATAATCCTGTTGAAAGCTATAGGGCCTGTTAATTTAGAAACATGCCTTAGTAAAGCCAAATATTTAAAATTGGAATGGCCTTGCCTGCAGACCTGTCTTGAATTGCTGTGTCCTCATTCTTGGTGTGCTACAAACTGTACAGCAGTTACCCCAGCCCACGGCACGCCGTCCCTCCCTGGCCCCCTGGTCCAGCAGACACTCAGACCCACAGCTCTGCTCCTGGCCAGGCACCTCGCTGCCCTGTCTGGGACATCAGTCGAAGTTTTGACACCTGTAACGACCTTGTCTTGTTTCTCTCCGAGACAAAGGGTGCTTATTTGTGTGCTAATCCTATATGCCACCACCCCAAGTGAAACTGCTGGTGGATGACCTAAGGGTCTAACTCTAGGCTTGTCTCTACAGCCCGTTGACAGCTCATGGGCTCTGCTCTCCACAGTTTTCCTGGGAGACAGTGGGCGGTAGGAGGGGGGACAACACTTTATTAAAAAGCTGTGGGATTTCGTGTTGATGTTTGTGAACCTTGGGTTCTTCATCCACTTTCTCTTCATGGTCTAAAATCGTGCTAATGAACCTGTCCTGTGTACTTAGCAGCTTCAGGCTTCTAGAAGGATGTGTTCTTTTTTATGAAGATACTAAGTTCATGCGTTTTTATGCTCCATATAGTATTAAAAAAAAAAAAAATCTAGCGTGACATTGAATGCTTATAACGGAGCACCAAAAAATAAATTAAAATATACTCTTTCTGCTCAGAATTTCACTTATTAAAACAATCTTAAAACCTAGAGGAAATGCTGCAAACATTGCAGCAAATGTGCTGGTTTTAATGAGCCTGGCTGTAGTCTGGAGTTAGCCAAGAGCACTTCCCCCAGCACCTCCTTACCTCATTCAGTCATAATGCGGAGTGAACCTAGCAAAAAGAGTCAGCGAGCAAAACAAAGAGCAACGACTACTTCATGAGCACACATCCAACGATGGGTGTCTTCTGTGCTTTTCTGAGGCCTTTCATGATGATCCCTGATGTGTCCCTGTCAGGGTCCCAATTACTCTCTGTCTCCAGGTGCAGCACAGCCTGAGCGTTTTCCTGTAATGGCCATAACGGCGTCTTACTGCTGCTCCTTATTCCTTGTGCCTTTTGAATAAGTACTCATCTCATAATTATAGGTAAAAGACATATATATTTTATAAGAGCACATCTGAAATGCATAGGGTAGGTGGTAGTGCTCATTGCAAGTTCTTCAACAATTTGGTTGTGAAATAGTTTGAAGGTGAGCACAAGAAGTACAAATTCTTGCTGCTATGGTAAGCAGATGATTGCTTTCATCCAGTTCTTTTCCCTCCTGATACAAACATAACTTCTCTACTGAAAGACCCCTGAGGTTTACTCTGAATAAAAGCTAGTATATATTTGCAAAAATTACTGTAATTTGTCAGATTATCAGTCTTGATAGGAAGTTACTGTGTCTGAATAAGTAACCCTGGAACCAACTATCCTAAGTAATCTTGTTACTAATCTCATAGTCTTGTTATGTTGGTAGATAGACAGTTTTCCTCATGGGTTGTTGAAAGAGTAGCTTTTAATCTATCTTACATATGTGTGTATATGTGTAAGGTTATTTTAGCAGACGTACAATCACTCTATAATTTTTTTGTCTGATGCTTGCATTTTAACCACCACAAATCATTTTCTTCTGAAGTCCAGCTCTTTCTCCTCATAAGCTGATTCTTCTGGTTTTAAGCTGTGCTTTTGGAAAACTTAGTTCTTTCCACCAACTCCTGCATGCCTCATGTTTGGCTTATTTGTGCAATACTGTCAATATTATGTAAGTAAGATAGTGTTGCTTTTAGCAGAGTGTGAAAAAGCTGGTATCGGGACAAGTATTCCTTTTCCACCCCAAAAAAAAGAAGACGGCAGGAAAAATGAGATGGGGAGGGAAACAAATTTAGAAAATGGTTGCAAGCATGTTTAGTTTGCCAGAAAATCTGGCCTAAACTGAAAGATGTGATTTTTGTCAGTGTAAGCCCTGGAAACCACTATCCCGGCAAGGCACTCAAGAACCACCCCTCTTATCTCCCAAACTTCAAAGCACTGTTTTACGCATGCTTTAAAGCACTGCTTCTTTGAATCCTTATGCTCTAGCTGGCCTCTTGTGGAACCAAATCTAACGTAGACCCGGTGTGCCTGTCTGTTGAGAAAAGGCATTGAAAAGCACGGTTCCATAGCCCATGTGCTAGCCCAGTTCCAGCAGTGCCTTGCTTTCTGAACTGGGTGGTGACATCCAAAGATGACATCTTCCTAATAGAAGGAATAGACCAGATATTACCAGTGTACCTGCTGTCTGCCTCTTGATTTGTCGCAGAAAAAAAACTCCACAACCAACCCAACACACAGCGGTCACTGCTAACCCAGCCCTGCCACGGTGTTGCTTGTTGAAGGGGCTGCTGCTGATGGGCGGCGGATGCACTGCAAAGCTCTTGCATCTGCCCCTGCTTCGGTGGCAGGGGTCTAGTGAGCTCTGTAGTCCCTTCTTCCTTCTGCTGTGTACGAGGGGCAGAAGCAGGTATGGCTCTAGTTTTTATGTGAAGAAGCTAGAGAAGCGAAAGGGTTAACAGCTGCACCTTTTTCTCTGCTTTCCCTGAGATTTCTAAATGCCAGAGATGACAGAAGCATGATGCCGGTGTAGGCAACTGTCCTTCCTCATCAGTAATATTTGGGGAGGAAAAATTGTTCAATTGCAAATTTAAGAAAACTTGTCAAGAGAAGGCATCAGTTGTCGTTAGATGGGACCCCTGCTTTCCGTTCCTAAAACTAAAGGCAGTCACCAAGACAGCTGCATCTGGGCAGATCGCTCTTCCGTAGATTTGCAGTCTTGCTGTCAGTTTTCCATCCTCCTTGTGCTCAAAGGGAACACCATCAAACTGGACAACTCCCCACTTTTTAGCGATTGCGAAAGAGTGACAGTTTGTGTGCTCCAAACCGAGTGGTTTTGCTGCAAGATTAATTCTGGAGATTCTCTGTCATTCTGGATGTGGGGGGGGTGTGAACAGAGGCTGCCCATCGCATGCAGAAGTTTTGGTAAGGAAGAAATCCTTGCTGGTAGTAACCCAACCTTTTTCTGTGTTCTGCGTCACTGATGCCAAACCTCCCACCCTTCCCCCCTCCAAAAAAACCACAAGAAAAAAAGTCCTATCACATTCTACTAGCTCCTCCATAATAAGGATATGAAAAAATATTAGCAGGTGCTCACTAGAAAACAGATGAAAGCAGCACATGCAGCAACTCAGAAGATGGCTAAATTATGGCAGCAGACATTTGCCTCTGCCAGATTTAAAAGGTCAACACCGAAAGGCAGGCTGGGAAAAATATTCCAGTAAAGGGGCAAGAAAGAATAAAAGCTGGAAGTCAGAGCATGTTGCTATATTTGTCCTGACATAAATGATGTCTAGTCACATGCATGGTATTTATATCAAAAGTTTCTTTGCATGATCCTAACTACATTGAGCATGCTGTTGTTGCTTCCCTAACGCAATCTCCAAAGGTCAATCAAGTTAAAGAGTCAGGCTGATGAGATTAGATATTACTTTAAAAAATGACCAAAGAAAGTGTGTTTGGAGAGAGGCCTGAACGTGTCTCCAACATAATTCTATCTGGTTTGCTCCAGGTTCCTGTATCTTTTCCTGGAAACAGTGTGTGAACTGAACCAATCTACTTTAGCTCCGAGTGTGCTTTCTTATTCTCTGGCGATAGCTGAGGTATCTGCATGTTCTTGGGAAGAGATGAGGGAGTCTTCTGGGCACAGGACAAAAATAAAATGACACATTTAAGTGCTTTTTTTTTAATGCTCCAGGGAGATTTTACTATCTGAATTGTGTGCAGCGAGCAGGGATTTTTCATTTCATACATCATTCACGACTTGCTGCAGTGATTCCAAAAAGACACACAAGCTGAATCACTGCTTGCACCAAAGCCCAGAATTTTTAGTTGGTGAGTTTTAACAATGGATGTCAGAGCTTTATTAAGGCTTCACCCAAAATTTGCGGTGGGGAGGTACAGTGTCAGGTGTTAGAGAAAAGGAGGAATGTGTCTGAGGACGCTGGAGGATACACAGTAATGACTATGGCAAGATCCAGCATGTTTTGCCCTTCCCCTCCTTGTTCTCCCGTTGCTATTAGCTTCATGCACAGGGAAGGTGAGCAGGTCCCCAGCTTTGTCTTTAGTCTACACCTTAAAGTCTTGTGGTAGCGGTAGCCGAGGATTTTGTTTTACATCAGGCTGTTGCACTGATACAGAGCATGTGAGTGGCATGTGAAGTTTGTCACTGTTTTTACCTTCACATGCTTTGGTTTAGGATTAGTCAACACCTTTTCCAGCAGTTGTGAAATGTCTGGGATGGTATACTAAAGATGAGGTGATTTAAATCTAGTACGAGTAATTTTCATCTGCTTTAGAGGCTTTGTAGCAAATACGTGAATCTTTAATTGCTATAGTAAAAAACGGTGGGTGGGGGGAAAACCTTTGCTAGCAACGTCACCTATGAGTGCTGAAGTTAGCCTGGCCTTCTGTGCCTGTCAGCAGAGGTGGGGTGAGTGGATACACAGGACTCTGGACAGATGGGTGAGCATCCCGTTTTACAACACAGCAGTGACCGTCCGTATGCCCACTGTGGGCTTTCTGGCTTTCTCTGGAGTCTCAAGCAAGCAAGAAACCTAATTACCTGGCAGCCCTTCCAGATCAGCTGTGCTAAAGACAGAGTTGTTACTGATGCCCCAACATTGCCTCGTTTAGAAATCAAGGAATGCAAATGGGTCAGATTTTTACCTTTTTTTTTTTTTTTTAATGACAGAGCAGGGTGCACTCTAGCTTTGAGAGACCCTTCCTGGCCAGCACAGCACCCACCCTCCAAAGGTGGGCTGCGCCAAAGGAGGCAAGCCTTCTGCAGCCAGCTGGCCAACCGGCTGCTGTTCACAAGGTGCTCTGCTTTCCAGGCAAAGGGGGAAGCTAGACGCAGTCTCAGCACCCCTGGGGAGATCACCCTGTATAAATACCCTGGGCTGTCATTAGATTGGTTTTTTTGTGCAGAGAGCAGAGCAGCTAAATGTTCCCCCTCATGTCATGAGTGGGGGGGAGAGGTCAGGCTGCAGAGCTGACACGTGGTGGTCATGGAGGGCAGAGACAAGCTCTGCCCCTGAAGGCTCTGGGCAGTGGCTCTCTGAGCGGTGTTGGTCGATGTGACTCACACCAGATTCTTCTTCGGCCTCTGCAGTGCTTCTTTCTGACGGCCTCTTGTAGCCCTGTACTGTTCTGCTTTGTGTCCGTTCTGTTCATTCCTAGTCCAGGTTTTCCAGTTGTTCGGCTCCTTTCTGTCAGGGTGAGGGAAGCCCTGGTGGGAACCTCCTCAGAGACGTCCCACTGGAGGCCAGAGAGACCATTCAGGAAACAGTTAAAAGGCCAGCAATTGCGATCCCATCCAGTGCCAAAATTTCAACCTAAGATTCTTCAAGTTATTTTTGTACCCGTACGGCCCCGCGCTGCTTCAGCTGCCAAATGAGCTCCGCGTAAGGTTGACAGGTCTATCCAGAGCATCTGCTGCGAACCCTCCTTTGGTTCTGCTGCAGCAGAGTTTGTCGGATGGGCCCTCGGAAGGGAGCTGTTGGTCGCGTTCCCCCATTCTTACGGCGATTCCCCCTCGGTTGGATGCAGTGCCAGCAGAGCCCATTTATCCCATTCCAGCCCCTTCATCTGGCACTCGGCACCTACAGGAGGGCAGGAATCTGAAAACAGGCTTTGTTATGACAGAGATCTCCAGATCTTGTAGCAGATGTTGCTGGTGAGAAGCAATTTTGTTCCAGCCAAACCTTCTTCAGCTCTGCTGAGGAGATGCAGAGAGAATCTCATAAGGCTACAGGCTTTGGCAAGGAAACTCTGCATTTACCAGTGCCAGCTACTCTCTGTATTACTTTCCGAAGGCTATGTAGAGCAAATGATCTCTTCTCTGTCTCTGTGAAACAGCTGTAAATTTCTCTTCCTTTAAAACCCCCACCCATTAAACAACCCTGACAACAGGCAACAGTTATCAGATGCAAAATGAACTATGTGCCTAGGATAAAGAGCTGGGTATCTGCCTCTCCCCATCGATCCGCTGGACGTTTTGTATGCCAGCGCTTTAAAATATTCCCGGGAAGTAGAAATCCTGGGTATTCTCTGTAATGGCCTTTTAAGTAGTCCTGTCACTTCTTGAAGAGATACTTGCTTCCCCTTTTCTCTCTGTCCCTCCCCAGCTCCATCGTTGTTTGCTTTGACCTTACCCTCTGCATACAGACTGCTGCTTGGCCTTGTGCTGCAGCCCTCTCTGCTTTGGGCCCAGAAGCTCTCACCCCGGTATTCTCAGCTTTCTGTGAATCGGTGTTTGTGATAATCCCTTTCCGGTAATTCCCAGGAGCTAAGAAGCCTTTCCTTAGGAGGGCGGAAGTTTTGCCTTAAATTTGGACCTGGGACTGCGTTATTTCTGTCTTGCTGCCCAAGGTGTCGGTTCCCTTGAGGCTGAGAAAATGTCCTGTTCTGGTTTTTATAATAGAGACGACTAAGATCTTGGGAGTGATTTGCCTACAACAGAAGATATTTTTGTGGAGAAGTGAATTTACCCAAACTCTCAAAAAATTAAGGCAGTCCTGCTTATTTTCTTTTCTGGCATGATGATTCTATCCTAAAGTGGGGGGGGGGAGAAGTCATAGTTCTTTAAAGGAGCAATTAACAAATAAATAATGCATCGCTTTTGCATTTGGGTAATTTTGTATACTCTGATTGATTTTATTCTTGTGAATAATTCTCTGCGTGTTACCCATTTATGGTGCTTGTAGTTTAGGGTTCTGGATGAAAGTCACGTTTGAGTTCAGCAAAGCCGATGAGGTTTCCGAAAGCTTTCCGTGCTCCGGCTGAATTTTTGAAATCAGAGGAGAATTGTGCCAGTGTTGAGCTGCTGATCAGTCCGCTCCCAACCTCCCGACTCACAAGAAGAGATGTTGACCCTGCTGCAGATGGCTGGCGTGAGGTCGTGTACACCCCCATAACGCATGGCAAAGGTGTCACCGAACAGAGATTCGCAGAGGTGGTCCCTCGCAGCTGAAGGGCACTTCATGTGCATCAGCGCCGGAAAGCCTGTTTTTCCAAGTCAGTAGAAGAGTTTGATTAACTATTGAACTGCAGCCCCTATGTAAATTGACTGTGAATTTCGGAACTGCAGCCATTTCAGTCCTTGTGCTGTAAAATTGCAGGGTTGTGTGCATTTCACACAGAAAAATTGCCATTTTTCTTCTCCTTTCACCAGGACCCTACATTTTAAGTGTAAAACATCTTTATTTTATGAAGTCCTTGTTCCTGCTTGTTTTGGGGAGAGGGGGCTTATTTTAAGGAAAAAAAAAATGGTTACAAGATTGTTAGTTCAGCAGCTCAGTGAAAGGCTTGTTATTTTGTTTTTACTATTAAAATATCCCCTAATCCACCTTGCTGGGTTTCTACCAGTCTTGTAATATTCAATCAAGCCCTTGTTTTGTGAGAAATGTGACAATGCGTTGTTGGCACTTTACAAACCTACAGCCCTCGGCAATAGTTAATGAGAGGCAGGGTTTCTTCCCTATGCAGGACACAATGAAATTTTAGACAGATGAATGCTAAGAGAACCCTATGCACCAAAGGCAATGTTTACTGCATGTAATACATATCATTGTTTGTCTCCTGTAGTGAAAAATACTTGTGTCATGCTGTTAAAATGTACTCCTGACAGAACAGAGCTTGCTATTATAGGGTCCATTGCTTAAAAAAATGATATACTGACAGAAATACAATTTAAGAAAATTTAACACCAAGGGTAGTCGACCATGTAGGCTACTATTAAGGGACCAAAACTCAAGGCCATGGTTTTATTAAAAAGGAGAGATAGTTTATTTGCTAGTAGTAGGTAAAGTTTTTTTAAAAAAAAAGGAGGGAGAAAGGGGAAAGAAAAAAATCAAACGTGCATCCCTTGGTCCCTAGTGTGTAAAAAATTACGAAAAGCAACAGTTCAGTAAGATTTTATTGCAGAAATGTTTAAGTGAAACATTTTAGGAATGCTTCAGATTTTTAAACAGTTGCTTATGCTGTGGAGCGCTGTAGCACTACAGTGCATGACAAATTGTCGCTTTTAGATGCAAGGCACGCCCAGCGCTTTTCATAAAATGAATAGTGAGACCTAGTTAATTTGAATCAGTTTGTGCATTCCTCCATGTTTTTTTTTGTTTTGTTTTAGAAGCGTATTGAGATTAACAGTTTACCGGTGCGAGCAAAAGCTGTATAGTATTTGGCTGGCTAACCTTGTACAGTTAAATCATCAGACGCTTGCTTTAAGTTAATTATTAGTTACTAATTCTGATCCGGAACTTATTTGCTCCTGCCTATTTCTTCATTGTAAAATTCTAATTGCGAAGTGCTAATTCATGATGTGCGTCAGTCTACGGGGCACCGACATGCCATTTTTTTGATATCTGCCTTGTGCAATTAATTACCAAAATCACTACTTTTGTTCCTTGGTGAAGAAGCTTCAACTACTCAAATGCTAAAAGGTAAATGGAAAATACTTGGCTTGTGCAGAAGATAAACAGTGTTATATTGGCAGCCAATAGATTGAGTAAAGTGTACGAATGTGCGCGTCTGAGCCCTTGGAGCTTGAACGAGCGCTCCCCCGCAGGGTTTGGGTCTGGGCTGTGCGTGGTGATGTTGGAGCACACGGCCGGTCGAGTAAGGGCAGCACCGGAGCGGATATCCTGGCTGTGCAAATGTGGATTTCAGATTGAGTAGACACTATTAATGCACACAGAGCTTTCAGCTTTAACAGGCGGCGTGCTCCAGGGCCAGCTCCTTGTTTGGAGACTTTCGGAAAATCTGGCCACCTCTCTTGAAGATATGGCCACTTGTTTTTACACTTAAAATAGGAGATAGGGTCTTTTTCAGGGCTGCTCCTTGTTCCTACAGAATGTCATGCTGTTTCTGTGTTCATCAAACCAAAATCTTCCCCAAGGATGAGAGGAATTGAAGGGTTTAAATGAGAGAGTAATTGAATTTGTATGTTGAGATGTTTTTTAAAAGTGCACTGTTATTCAGATGCTTCTTATTTTAAACGGAAAAACATAAGGAAACTTACTGATATCACCTAGGAAAATACTGTATTTTTCATTAACTATGAACTAACTTGATCATCAAGCACGAGTAAATCATAAACGATAAATGGTCATAACAGTGCTGGAAGAAAGTCACTCTTTTCCCATCGAAGTAGTAAGAGGTTTAATTTTTTTCTTGTTCCTCACTTATTCCCCTTCCCTCATGTAACAGCCTCATTTCGTCTACTAAAAGAACATGTTACCTGGTTGATGGTAAGACTAATATATTCACCACAATGTAAAAAATAACTGAAATAATTATCCAATAACACAATAACAAGTCATACTCCTGAAGAGTGCCAATAATAGAACACTTACTGTTGGTACGAATTAATTGTTTATTCCCCCCCTGAAAATGTTGCAAGCCTGTATCTACCCTTTAAGGCACATATAGAAGTTGTCCTTTGAAGACTTCTGAATTCTGGACTCTGAACCTTAGCGATAGTTCTACATATATAATTGTATTAAGTGATGGCAATGGGTGGGCAACAACCATATTTTTGTGGCATCAAGGCCTAAATACTCGTTAAACCTTAAAGTTAATAAATTATTATTGAAGCTAAACATTTATTTTGCACAAGATTTCAACAGGGCTTGAAAGAGGTGGTGCCAAATTTAAGTTGTACCGCACACTGTAAAGAAATATTTCCGTTGCAAGTGATTTGTTTATTACAAACATAAGTCTCAAATCCAGTTTTCTTTTGCTATTAATACTTTTCCTCTTTGTTTGCTTTTTACATTTCGTGCAGATTAGGGCAATAAAAGTCAACAAAGCCAATTTTGGTTTTGTAGACAATTTTACTTGCCGTTTCTGAATTCTGCAATGTGTGGGTGTTCCACTCTGCATTATAATTACTCAGTATTTTAATATAGTTTTTAACTGTAGTTTTTATTATTCTCTCTCACACACACACACACAGAGTGTGCAAACAGTGAATCTTTAGACTTCTTCCCCAAAGAATTTTTTTTAAAAAGAACGTACACATTTTTTTGATGAGTGGTGGTTTCTGTCCCTTTATGAAGAGCTTCCTTTTATACTAGTGATCACTGTAGGCGAAGTACTGGTTAAAGTAGAATCGCCAAATACCAGTGTTCTTGGATAAAACTTCAAATAAAGGAACTATTCAAATAGACAGGACTATTGATTTGAATACGCGTAATGTTCTTCTAAAATGTAGGAGGGACAGGTTTTGAGCTCAGCTGACAAATATATGCCACCATTTTGTGATGCAGGTAAAATGCCTAAATTGCATAAAAGACATTGCATCATTCCATTAGGTTGGGCTTCTTTGTGTCTCGGTGACCAGTTTCAGAATGAACTTGCTCTGGGCTGAAATCACCTTTAAAACAACAGATGGCTGATGGCCACCTCCTCTTCCAGACTCTTTTCAGTGGTGCCCAGTGACGGGACAAGGTGAAATGGGCACAAACTGAAGCTTAGGAAGTTCCACCTGAACATGAGGAAGAACTTCTTCACTCTGAGGGTGACGGAGCACTGGAACAGGCTGCCCAGGGAGGCTGTGGAGTCTCCTCTGGAGATACTCAAGCCCTGCCTGGACAAGGTCCTGTGCGGCCTGCTGTAGGTGACCCTGCTTCGGCAGGGGGTTGGACTGGGTGACCCACAGAGGTCCCTTCCAACCCTGAACATTCTGTGATTCCTCTTCCTTGACCTGGAAAGGCCACCTGTCTGGCTTAAAATAGCTGCCCCTTCCCAAAGAGTAGCAATTAAACTTTCTAGCAATCTCACATCTGGCCAGCTGTTGAACCACTCTGCTGTGGGGAAGGATTGCCAGTGAGCGTTGGAAAAAGGCCCAAAGAAGTACGGGGAGGGGGAAAGATTGTAAATGGATTAATTGTGAAATTGGATGTGGACTTGAAACCAGCAGCTGAGGAGACCGTGTGAACATACAGTCCTGGCGTATTTCAACATCTTTAACTTCCAGAGACTGAGGAGCTGCAGGGAGGGTGAAAATGCAGAGGTTGGTTAAGAACCACCATGGAAGATAGCTGTAGAACCCCCCCTAAAACTTAGATATGATTAAACTACTGGCGCGCTGTGCACAGTGCTTACCACCCCAGCCAGAAGAATTCTTTATCTTCATCCACTTTCTTGTGCTTTCCCTGTTTTGTCTTGGTTTCACCTGTTGATTGTCCCGTGCCTTGATTTCAGTGACGGAGCACTGGAACAGGCTGCCCAGGGAGGCTGTGGAGTCTCCTTCTCTGGAGATATTCAAGACCCTCCTGGACAAGGTGCTGTGCAGCCTGCTGTAGGTGACCCTGCTTGGGCAGGAGGGTTGGACTAGATGACCCACAGAGGTCCCTTCCAACCCCTACCATTCTGTGATTCTGTGATTCTGTGATTCTCAGCGATGATGCTGTGCCTGAATAGTGCCAGGCGCGTTGCTGAGACCTGCGTGGGGCCCTCACTGTGCCTCCGCCAGAGACGTAGCAAATGACGGTAGTGTCTGAAGTAGCGTAGGAACTGCGAACAGCTACACAACTGGCCCTGGCAGAATATACACCCGTGGTTATAATAACAGGAATAGAACTGGTGGAAGATGATGATCTGTTGCGCAGTCAAAAAAAAAAAAAAACTTAAAAAATTATTTTAGATGTGTTTTTATGTTTTTTCTTTCCTGTAATGTAGGTATACTCCTCTTCTACACACATGTGTGCAAATGAAAAAGAGAGAAAGAGGATTATGACTATTGTTCATTTGGTGCCGGTCCTGAAAATCCTGCTAGTACAAGTGAACCTACTGGGCTCAATAAGAGTATGCGCCTGATTAAAAATTTATACAACTTATTGGAGAAATGCTTATGATGTAGTGATATGATGTAGCAATACAAGCTTTTCCCCTCATAAAACAGGGAGCTCGTACTGTGAATCTGTTTTGTATACTGGATAGTGCTTGTGCGGAGGTGATATTGCGGGGGCCGGTGTGTGTTTCCATCAGCGCTGTAATTGTGGCTCCCCGGGAAACGCTTCCACCGAGCCTCATTAGTGCGGGAGGCTCGTGCAACGCTGCTGCGCGGTCACTCCTGCCACAGCTTCAGAAAAGAAAGGACTGGCAGAATGACTTGTGTCTGTTTGTTTAGCACTGGAAGCGATCACTTAGAGGGTTATTACCGTACCTCGCTCTCTTCTGAAGCCGGCTTTCCTCCTCGTCCTAAGCCTGTCTAAAAGAATGAGTTCAGGGGTGGAGGTTGGGCACAAGGAGCAGAATTTTGCCTGACTTTAAATGCTGTACTCTCTCACTGAAACTTTGTGATGTTGCAGATGCTGGGCGGGAGGAATCACCCTAGGAATAAAACTGGGGTTTTTTTTCCTGCTCTTCAAATCAGTGGGTTTTAGATCACCTTCTGCAGAAGTAATAAGTACACTAATCATAAACTTCATCTGTGATTCTCCTTCTTCCCTTTCTTTTTCCAGTGTTCTTGGTAGATGATGAATTTGACAGAAAACTACGATATATTCCAGGTCCTTTTCTATGTACAATTAGTTGATTAAATATGAGAAATCACAAAATTTTAGATTGAATTATTTTGTGTAACACAAAATAATATTTTGGTTTTATTTTTCTTTTAAATCAAGATGATTTTACAGTGGTACCTGCAGTTTTCCGTGCATAAGCTTAGTGTTCAGTAGACAAAAGCCATCACTCTAAGGACAGTGTGCAATATTCAATTTCAACCAATGTCTGTGCCAGGAAGTGCTTTAGTTGAGCTGTCTGCAAATATTCAATGATTAGAAAACAGCCATTTACACCGTTGAAACAAATTCAGCTGCTAATGTGAATTTCTGTCTTGTAGTTTCTGAAGTATTCACTGATTCTAGAATTTTAAGCTTGCTCATAGATGCCATGATTATGTAAATAAAAGAAAATATTATTTGGTCTCATATGAAACCCTTCTTTGTTGGACAACCATTTGGAATCAAAATAAGCTGAAAAGAAGCATCTGTTTTGGAAATAAATAGAAAATATGGAAGACTATGGAACTGTAGAGCAATGATCTACAGGAAATATCTGTAACTGCAATATGCTGCATATTATTGCTCCAGACTATGTTTTCCGCCCCCCCCTGCATTTTATAATCTATGAATTGAGATATCTTAGATAATTAACATACCCTTTAATTACTTTTAAGAGTAGGGGAATTTAATAGGCCTGTGGGAACACTAAATAAAAATAAAAACTGCTAAGTAGAGGCTAGTTAACGAGCAGGCTTTTTCATTAGGAAAAAGCACTTCTCCCTGGTATCAGACGTTTGCTAAATTTTTTGCATAGTTTTTTTTTCTAGACAAGACTCTTCCAGTGCGATAACACATGGTCTGATCCGGGAAATCAATGTGGATATGATTCATCGCTCTGAAGTCTGCAATCTTTTCTTCATAAAACCAAGGAATATTCAACACTCTGAAAACTTGCGTGTCTAGGAATATTGACATACAATATTGGCAAAACACTCCTAATAGGAATATACTGTGTCAGTATGAGAAAACAGCCTCCCATGAGCAGAAAACCCGTTTTTGTACAAACACCGGGTTTAGCAGCATTGCTTTCTTTATACTAGCAGGTTTTTCGGTCAGCTCAGTCAGAAATAGCACCTCTTACCCCTGTGGGTTTGCTAGCAGGTATGTGGGGTACACGCTGCAGAATTTGTGGCCGTTCTCTGTACAAGTAATCCCTCAATAGTTTCAGGTCAATTTAATACTTTTCAATGAACAGTGGGAAAATCCCTTAATGGAAGTCCTGGGTGGCCTTTGCTGGCATGGGGCGGGAGGTGACAAAATCCCTGCCGAGCGGCGGCTGCGTACAGACCGCCTCTGCCTGGACCCGGCTAGCGGGCTGCGGGGTCTCGCAGGGTGGACCCGGCTTGCGCGTGCTCTCGCCACGGCGTTCGTGGGCACGGCTCGCCATCTGTCCTGCCGTGCAGAGCCGGCCTTGGGCGTGCTTCAGATCTGGTGCTGCCACTGATAGTTCTGAAACGTCTCCCTGCCCTCTGATTAGTAATTCTCCAGCTTCAATTAAAATGTGACATGAAGGGCTTTGGCCTTATTATTTTCCCCTTTACGTGCATGTCTGTAAGGAGGATAATTCGCATTTTTTTAAATCAAATCAACTCAAGTTACCCTCTTGTACTAAAATGAACCACATCAAACTGAAGAGCTCAGGACTAGATTTCCAAAGAATTTGGACATAGGAACCCTCTGAGAATTTTGGCTGTCAGTTTCTCAATATCCTGAGTAATACCCCAAAAGTCCTAGGGTCAACTTATATGGCAATTCTTTATCCAAGAGATGAGGAGCAACTGGCGCTGTGCAGGGGTGAGCACTGCTGCAGTGCAGGCCTTCTCTAGCTGGTTGCATACTGCCTGGGTCTGTGTGTAAGCTGGTTCTGGTAGGGCAGCCAGTTACAACAGTAAGTATAAACAATAATAGTCCTTGTAACCATTTGTACTGCATTCATGAGTAAGATTTTGGTGGGCACCTATCTAAGGGGTCCTGTCCTCATCCACTCCCTTACGGTTCTTACAACTAGTAGCTGGCTACAAAGAGAGGGAGAGACTCCTCCATCGCTTCATCTACCATTGCACTGTCCTTAGTGCAACTTCAAACTCATCTCTTCAGCTACCAAGAAGCCACTGCGATAGCGGCATCGTTTTCTGTTGTCAATCGCTGTTGCTCATGAGGGGCTGCGTGTTCTTCCCGGTTGGCCCTGCCCAGAGACATGTGCATGACCTGCTCTGCGATGCCATGGTAATCCCGCTAGCTGTACGGCTGTCTTGTCCAGATCCTGGAGACGTTTAGCCTTGGCTAAGGTACATTTACATTTGTGGGAAAACTCTTCCCATCTAACCTCGTGGGTGATGAGAAAGGCAGGGTAGACCGTGTATTGATGAAGGTGCCCATCCCAAATAGGCCATGGGCCTTGGTGCCCATGCCAAATAGTTCTTTAAATCCTTGGTAGTGGTGCTGACTAGCTGACTTGGAAGCACTGGAGAGTCCTCACTACAGTTTACAGAAAGTTTCATTTCTGAAATGTAACTGGAGTTCAAAGGAAACATAAACTCTGGTGGAAGATGAGACTTGAAGCCTGGGTGGAATAGTGAACTGGGTGAGGGTCTACATAAAAATATAATATCAAGTGAGAGTGAGTAAGGATATACAGCAAGAAATGGACCTGGCAGAAATGGAAAAGCCTGAGGAAGTAGAGAACGGTGACAATAAAGGAAATAGCATTAAGAAAGAGGGAAAATTGATAGAATGAGGTAGAAACAGAGGAGGACAAAGGGATGAACAGTTGTAAGGAGGAAGAATCCGGGTTAGCATTGATCTAACGGCCTGTGTTTTGCTGGTAGAAACAAGATGGAAGAGGCTGAGTCGTTCATTTCTGTTATTTTTACTACTACTTCCTATTTTTCTAGTTGCTTTATTTTGGAACTTGTAATTTACAATATTGGAGCAGGGATATAGAAGATGTGATGATCATCTGCTTAACTATGCTTCAGTGGAGTCGGCAGCAATGGCCTGGAGCAGTAGTGGCTCCTTTTTGGTATGACGGCATCTAAAATCTTCTCCAAAAGATGTAGGAAAATAGAGGATACTCCCACAGTGTTGCCAGACATCTCTTGCTCTAAGGTTGTGAGTGAGTGTGGGGGGGGGTGTCTGTCAAACATTTTTCAGATACTTTTTGGAGCAGCAGCAGCTGGTACAGGTGCCGGGACAGATCTGACTGGGCTCTGCTGCTCATGCGGCAGAGGATGCTTCCCCGGAGAGGGGGAGATGCACTCACAAACTCAGGGTGACCTCAGTTTTGGAGGAAAGGCATGAAAATGCCTACAGCCAAGCAAGTCTCTCCTCCCAAGGGTGCCTTCTCCCACATTGCCTGCTTGTTTGTTTATATTCAAGCAGCACTTCAATTTTTAAAAACGAACCCCCTGCTGCTTGCATGGCAGAGGGTACTTTCTTCCAGAAACACATGCGGAGATGTACGCGCTAGACACGTATACGCCGTGCAACAGGGAGAGCTAAAGGGCTGCTGTGCTGGGCAGAGTGAATTAAATGTTGTGACCGATTCAGAACTCCCTCTTCCCCATCCCTGAAACTGTTTCAGTAACGCACCTCCTTAACTTCATCACCCTCCTGTTACCTCGCATCACCCCTAAAGCAAGGCAGCCCTGGAGTAGCACAGAAATAGTCCAGAGCAGGATAAATTTACGTGCTCCAACGCCTAGGTGGAACAGGATTGCTTCATCCACACTTCCGTGCTCTTATCGCTCCCCATCGCTTAAGCCGGTCGGTGCTTGTGGCGGTGCCTGCCGCGCTGCCTGCTGCTGACCGCCGCAATGGGCGGGCGAGGGATAAGCTGTAGTATCAGCTCATCTTCAGCGGCTCCCAGTCATAACAGAGGTAGAAGCCAAACAAAATTCCCATTTCCCCTTCTCCGGAATGATGCCTGGGAACACTGGATTTGCTATACTGTTTTAATCTGACATATCTGGTGTCCAGCAATAGGTGTGGATTCAGAGGGAGCAAAACAGAGCGAGCCAACTTTTGCCAAGCTGTTCAAGATTTTCTGGGGTTAGGGATATTGCGGGCAGAGGAGGATTTCATCCTGATCTCTGCAGTTATCTGTTGTCATGCCAGAAATGTGATTTGATGACCCCCATTTAAAAATATGTGATAGTCGGTGTGTGATACAATACACACAGTCTGTGTGAGCTACAGCTAGATGCCATTTCTCTTGTGATAATTTTTATTGATGCTTTTGAGATTTTTTTCTCTACTATTCTCTCTTCCTACTTCTATCAAAAAAGCCATATTAAAGCCACAGGTAGATATTTTTCACAGAGGGATCCCTGAGTTTCAGGGGAAAAAAGGGGTTTATGCAAAGAAGTGGCAAATGTGATTTATGGTGAGCGTTTTTTTTTTTTCTTTCTGAAAAACAAAAGCTATCTCAGGGTTTTAGTGCAATTTCAAAGTAAATGTGGAAGTGTTATCCATATCCTTGTAGTCTCTCTCCAGTAGCTTTTCCTCTAAATCGTGTTACCATGCTACCCCCTGATTTTGCACAGTCCTTTTCTAGATCAAGATAAGTAGTAAATGAAGAGAAATCAAGTCTGGATTTGACAGTCCTACCTACCGAGCATGCTTTTGTATCCTCGTGTAACAACGTATGCCGTTTACAAGAAATTTATGTGAGCTTTTAAAATGTCCCCCTGAGTGTTTGGCTGTGACTGTCTGCACTGAATGTCAGAGGCTGACTGCTCCCATCCTGCTAGGTTTCCTCCTCAGTTTAGCTTTTCCCTCGGTACAGCTCAGGAGGCCCTCTGCTCTACATAAATAATGGGTAAATCAACAAGGCAACCTTGAATGGTGGCTGCCTCTCCTGACGCTACGGGAAAACAAGAAGTGCCCTCTTTTACGGCAGATGCAGGCTGAGGACCGTGGGGCAGGATCTGCTGAGTCGTAATCCCAGACGGGGCTAAATCCCGGACTGTTTCAGTCACTTTGATCAAACTGCTGATGAGGGGGATTTTTGGGGGTGTGAAAGACAGTTAGACAACCCTCTGTGATTGAAAAGCTGGGGAGTTTCCCCGTTTTACGGCCCTTCGTGCTTTGAGTCCCCCTGCCTCGGTGTCTCCGCTCTCCGGTGAAGGCTGGTGCCCATCCCTTCGCGTCCCGTCCCATCCCGCCAAGCCCAGGAGCTCATGTGTGGAGGCCAAAACACCGCTGAAGGTCCCCCCATTAGGTCGACTTTGAACAACGGCAGCTGGCCCCTAGCCCCCAAACTCCCTCTTTTCCAGAGCGGTTTTGTGCGCGCCCGTTAGCGCTCAGCAAAGACTGAATTCTTCTAATCGCTCCCCTTGAAGGGAGAGAGCCCCCGGTCGGATTTTTCGGAGGGGAGAGGAGGGTGGGCCGTGTAACGGGAGCCGGCACGGCGTGCCTCTGACACCCGGGCGCACGGTGCTGCTTTCGGGAAGGCTGGGGAGCAGCAATCAGCCGGCGCGGGCAGCGCTCCGAAGGGGCGCGGGCTCCGCTCCCGTGACGCATCCCTTCCTTAATGCGACTTGATGGAGACGGAGCGGGGACCTATCAGGTGTGAAAAGCCCTGCTGCTCCTGGCTTGGAGTGGCCTCCAGACGGCGATTTGGCGGCGTCAATCTAGTCATGCTTGATTTGGGCACTTAACGCAGTAAAGCGGGATCCCTCTCCCCCCGATCAGCTTCTCAATTAGCGAGCCGCCTCCTGTAACAGCCTTGTTCCGCGATCCCTCCGGGCCGCTCCGGGGGTCATGAGGGTGAGAAAACTCCAGCGCGAGCCCCGGCTCCAGCGAAGGCGAGGGGAGCTCAGAGATTTCCTAAATACAAATAACCCCTTTTTCAAGTTGTTTGCTTTCATGGGATTGATTCGTGGCACATTAAGAAGCTTAAGGCTTCAGTATCTTCTTTAAACTGCCCGCCTTATCGCCTTCACAGCTGACAGTTTCCTGACAGCCGGCGTGTAAGCAGAGATAACTAGTAGGTTAGTACACATATATATATTATATACGAATATTACGCACGGCGCTTGGTATTTTCGGCTTAAAAAGGCGGCGGGGGGAGCTTTTCGTTTGTAGTCTCTGCGGTTTTGGTTAAAGAGCAGCCGCAGTGAGCAGTCACTAATTTTAACGGCCGATCTGGAGAGGTGTACAGGGGGTGCCGATACCCAGCTGCAGTCAGCGTAAAATAATAAATAGGCAAATTTATGTCCTCGTCTCCCAAATTTCTTTCCTTTCTTTATTAGGGAGCAAACTATTGTTACATTAAATATTCAAACTACACAATATCTCAAGGGCTTTCCTTTCCCACAATGTGTTACCAGTATTCATGCATATGAAGAACAGTAACCCATATACAAACGGCACCTTTTTTAATGAGCAATATATGTCAACATGACACCTTCTTATGAAATGCAGCTTTTTAGGTTCTGCCTTTGTGGATGTAATAATTGAGATGTTTCTAATATATGCAGTTACATTACCTGCTCATTGTTTGCCATTTTGTTCCTCTCCTAACTTTATACTGTTTGTAACGCTTCCAGCATTTGCCTGAATCCGTGCTCAGCTTTATTTAATTAGAAATATAATTTTCTGCTACATTAATTATAAATTTGAGTGAGACATTGCCACAGAATTTCCTCAAGCATTCTTTTTAGAAGAGGACCGAAAATCACAGGGAGTGGGGAAGAAGCTAGAAAACCAGATGCAGTTGTAAAAATATCGGAACCTTAAAACCAAAACAATTTAATAAATACATGAGAGGAATAAAAATCGGTTGTTGGCAAGTATTTAATTAATGCATCTTCTTATTTTAGTTTAGTATTTATTGAAACAGCTAGGTTAATGCCAGTAAAATATCGTGGCGATTTTCTCAGAATCTGACATATTTTGAAAGGATACTTACAGAACCAGCCCTAAATATGCTGAAATCTGAGTTCTGAAAACTATATTGTTTTTAAATCATCATTTTAATGTGTCTGTTTTGCTTGAAATCTCTTTTCCCAAAGCCATAATGTTTTTGTGGATGTGTCGGTGATATATAGATACCAGCAATGCATATGCATGCAGAACGCGATGTATATAGTGTATGTGCTTCTTCAAAGTACCCTGATGCTTTGATTTGTAACTGTTTAAGGTTTTACTTAAAATTCCGCACACTGCGCAGAGCGTAGCCATTTCAATGGAATACTTCAAATAGTAAGTCCTAAAGGTGACACAACAAAGGAAATACCTTAGCTGCTGCGGCTTTTATTTAGAAAGGAAATGCTCACACAGCCCAGCGAAGAAAAACTTTACCTGCTTCCGTTTCTATAGGCAGAGCAGTTCTATTAAACCATCGCTTTGTTGCGTGAATTTGCAAGTGCATCGTATGATTTGTATGGGCAGAATGAAATATTTGCACGCCGTCTAACGGATTGACGCACATCCTTCTTCCTAATTTCTAAGCATTTTGCTTGTTGCAAACGTTAAAAAAAAAATCCTCTTGCTCACTGTGCAGCACTCATCTTGCAGTGGTCTTTAGAAATAAGAAATTCCAAATACAGGACAAGAAATTATTGTGTTATATAGTGGGGAAAACATGGCTCTTTTCCGTATGATTCTCTCCTGTGGAACTATTTTGCTGTTTTTATTTTGCACACATGCTTACACACATGCACATCTAGTTTAGCTCTGCAAGCAGTTTTCCAGAAAGTGGGCATCTGGTAGCCTGAGTACCATATATCTAAATGTTATTCTTGGGCAAATGCTTACGTCAGTGAGTAGCTGCTATAAATACATGTGTATTTTTCATAGTAGCTATCATTCAGGGCTCTTCAGGGACTTTTGCGCACCAAGCTTCCTGTTGTCCTTTCAACGCAAACTAAAAATGGGAAAACTGAGGTGCAAAGGGGGGATATTTGCGCAAGGTAGCGTGGGGATGAGGGATGGAGGCTTCTTTTCCCTGCTCTAAACATTGACTTACCTTCCCTAATGACTTTAATCACGAACCTCTTAACGTGATGAAAATGGCGGCGCCTGGGCATTCCCAGCAGCGCCTTGGATGGCGGCCGGGCACAGCACACCTCCGCAGCCCGACAGCGCCGGGCTGGCGCGAGGGGCCGGGGCTCCGCCGAGGTGCAGCCCTACACCTGCTCGGGGAACGGTGCCGGGCTGGGGCTCGCGATGCCGCGTTCCCGTCTGCTGGCTGTTACACGTGTGTGCTCCTTTACAGCTCGCGCCGTAGCTCTCGTTCTCTGGCAGAATCCCCAGGGTGATTCCCACGAGCGGTGAGGTTTCTGGGCTGGGGATCGCCACCTCGGAAAAAGCTGTTCCTCCCACACATTTGCTGTGTTCCTGGATACGTGTCTGCTAGCAAAACAGGACGTGGAAACACGAGGAGAACCTTGGGGCTGTACTTCCTACCTAAGCACATCTTTGCCTACAGCATCATGGCATGAAAGAGCCTGCTAATGATTCTTAAACGTTCATTACTGTAGATCTTCTCCCAGAATATGCTTCTCACCTTGAATGACCCATGTGTTGAATTTTAACTAAGGGAACCCATGATAGTAAGTCTGTCATGGTGCTGGCTTTTTTTCTCCTCTCCAACTCTTAAAAGTCTTTTACTACAGGACTGCTTAAGGCATTCTTCAATTAGCATGTGCTGTATTGTGGCTGGAACAGCTGTTTACCATTTAATAAAGCATGGCATAATTTATTTTCAGAGTCTAGCAACCGTCTTTGCTATTACACCAGAGGAGAAACACAGTAACTGCATTGTTCGCAGCGCTGATGAAAGAACTATAGACTTTATTATATGACCTCATAGAACTATTAACTTACCCCCCACTTCTATTTCAATATGTATTTACCTGACAGTCTGTGCATTGATTTCTTACCCAGAGGTTCTACATTCTCAGTCACCTCTGGGGCAAAATGAAAAATGCCTATGTTTTATGTCCCTCACATTAGGCAGCTAATTATATATTTGTACCTTAATTTCCTTCCCTTTCCCCATCTCCAGGGACCAACTCCATATGCGCCACTTAGACCTTTTCTCCTTCGTCACTGGAGAAACAATAGAGTTGTTGAGAAATGGTAGGAGCTTGGCCACTGGTCATCAGGGGGTTTCTGTTCATTTAGGTCCTCTCCTTCCTAGATCCATCCTTCTCTGTTTAGATCTTTGGGGGGGGGGGAGGAATGAATCTGACATGCACCTTAGGAGCATCTCAGCTGGGTTCTGCTTCCTCTGCAGCAATGTGGAGCTATATGCAGTTGTAGGGCTGGTGACAAACTCCCCACATCCATGTTGCAGGTGACACTGGTTCCCTCCTAGGAGGGACTGCAGGTCATCTGCAACACTTGACATGCTGCTGCGTGGCATTACCAGGAGGACAGAGGGCTGCTGCCTGGAGCATGGAGCAGCAGCCGTGTGGCAGGCGAGCATGACTCTTCCGTAGGCACCACAGTGAAGGTCATCCCTGAGGGTCCCGCGCTTCCAGCCCCTTCCCAGCAATCTTGTCGAGTTATCCCTGAACCGTCTTTGAGATCATTCCTTCAGGTAAGAAGAAGGGAGGGCAGGTGGCAAACGGAGCTCAGCAATGCTTTGTCGCAACCAAGAGGTGCAGGTACAGCCTTGACTGATACCCATCTTGTGCAGCACGTGGCACAAAGCCCTGAACTAGCTTCCAGATCTGGAAACCGTGTAGACACATCTAAGCGGCAACGCAAGCGGTTAGTTAGCTGGGACGTGCACCTAATTAGCCCCAGTGGAGTGCTACACAGACACAGTCACAGCACTTAGCCGACCCTGAACTGCACCACTGTGCTGCACCAGTTAGGCTTACCTCCAGGCTGGGAGCCAGCCTGGGATGTTGTGTCCTTATTCTTATTTGAGTTGGGGCATTAAATTTGGTTTTAAGTTGCTCGAGTTTGACAATGAAAATACGTCAGCTGAGTATCTGCAAATTTTCAGATTCAGCCTGTGCGTGTAGATGGATTTATATGCATGATTTAAAGTAAAGCATGTGTAGAAAGATGAAGTTTATATGGTTGCTTTGTAGAAATGGATGTAATATTGATGTTGACTTTACTGGTAGAAGTTTAAGGATGTCACGATGCATGAGTGGTAGTGCAAAGCAGAGCCCTGAGTGCATTGGGGGGTCATTTTTATCTTGAATTTATTTCCACAGTATCAGGCATAGATCATTGTGCACTGTGCACGATCATCCTTGCTTTTCATCTGAGTCATGAGAGTGGTCAAAGAAAATTTAAAATGAAACAAAATGGTAACTTGATTAAAAGCAGATAGTAAATTAGGCCAGAATACCCATTAAAATTGCATTTTAGCTTTAAACTGGAAGTTTGATGATCTGACTGCATGACTGAAGGCACAGGGTAGCAAACTGTGACTTAAACGATGTAGCTATATTTGCTCCTAAGATGAACAAGGATTTTTTTAAAGTTGTGTGATTTAGGCTTCAGAGTTAACTGTCCATGGACCAAACAACAAAATTCCCACCTCCCAGAGCTTTTTGAAACTATAGATTTAGAAAAGTGGTATTACATCAGTTGTGTCTGGCTGTGCTTCAGATTTTTGAAGTCAAAATTAAGGCTATTAATACTTACTTGAAATGAAAGCTTAGATTGTTTCACAGAACACAAATGACCTAATTAGGGGAGGATATAGAAGTAAATCTATATTTTGTTTTGAATGTCTGGTTTTGAGGTGTTTGAAAATGGAATTCATCCATGTTAACTTTACATAAAGAATTCTTTCATGCAGTCCGCAGCGAAAAAAAGGCTCAGTTTCATGAACCTCAGCAGGCGCGGGACAGGCTTTGGCAAATAGTTTGCTCTACACAGATGGAACAAACTGGAAGTCTGCGCTGAGGGGAATGGCTCAGCTACATTAAATTATGATTCACAGTGATAAGGGCAATAGATAAAACTCTGGTGCAAAAAGACAAAAAAAACCCCTGTGTTAACTCTTGGACTTCAGATGCCATACAGTTATTTTCTTCTATGATAGTTGTATACAGTGGAACGGTGTGAGAAACAGCAGCTTCACCTGAGAGAGGTTCGCACCTCCTGTCTCCAGCGTGTGGATCGTGCTGCAGACGCACAAGTGCTAAACGTCTCGCACAGCCCAGCCGAAGCCAGATGGGATTACTCGCGTGCCCAGGGTAGCTAAACACGAAGGCAGAACACACTCAGACAAGTAGCGCGTCGCTGTGTTGCGAGGCTGCAGCCGTGCTCTGCCGTCGCATTTCCATCTGCCTGCCATCCAGCTACCAACTCAGATTTGTAGTGGCAAAGGCTCTGGAGATGTACCTCAGCCAAGCGGAGCCGCGTTTCCAGGTGGCACACGCTGGGTATCCTCACACGCAGCCTGACGAAGATCAGCGTACTGCCAACGTCAAGTTGGTTCTTCAGTGTCTGAGCTGGCTTTTAAATGAAAACGAAGGGTACTGAGGTGAAAAGGTTTCTCGGCTCTAGTTTGGCAGAAGTAACCCTCTTTTGACAGCATTACCGAACAAGGCAAACACTGAATCAGCCCTTGATTTTAGTAGATGTTTAAGCACACTTCAGCAATTGTGCTTGAATGCCTTGCTTAACACGCTTGAACTGAGTGGACTCTTTTCTTCGTCTTTTCTTTTTCTTCATCTTTTTTTGCAGTATCTGAACTCAGGGCCAAGGTTTTAAGCTAATTTGGATAGGCATCTACACCATGTAATCTAACTGCTCCCCTGTAACGATGCTTGTGATGTTACATTTTCTGAAAGAATTCAGTGGCCAGCGAGCTGACCTCTCGTGGAAGTCTGGCCACCTCACCTGCAGCTGGGGAGTGCTGGACATCTAGCTCAAGGCTCTGTGCTTTGACCTGTTGAGCATCCTGGTTTGCAACTTAATAGCATTCCCCTCTTTTGACACCTCAGTTTTGCCAGAAAAAAAAGAGTTTTTAAAGAGAGGGACTTAGACAAGCACGTATAAGCAGCAACAAAGATACAGGAGAGAATCCAGAACCATTTCAAAAGGGGCCATTGGCTTCTACATTCGGTTTGTTACCCACATTTTTCCTTTCTTTCTAAGGATTCTCTGTTTTACTGGCCTCTGCTGATTACCAAACCAGAGTTAATTCAAGCTTGAAGACTTTGACTGGATCTTGTGAGTGCAGTCAAGAGGTCTGTGGATGAGCAGGGTGACTGGAACACTCTGCTCTCCTTTCTCCTGCACTTGCTTGCTTTGACTTTCATAGGTAAAGTGGGTCAGCTTCTCTTCTCCCCTTGGCTGGAAGCGTGTTTCATTTTCATTGAGCATTTAGAAAGCCGTTCCAGGGAACAGAGGATGGGTGGGAGTGAAATAAGTTTTCCAGGCATTCATAAAAATGCATGTGGGACAAATTTACCCGCTTCCTTTTCTCTACGATTTGACAGGGAGGATTTTCGAAAATATCTTGTGGGAAGTAAGAGAATATAGACTATTTAAAGCCAGTAGTACTTGTGTCCCTAAGTCACTTAGAATCATCTAAGAAATCTCCACCTAATAATCTAAATAATACTCAGCATAAAAGAATTACATGTTCTCTAAAACTATGCTTTTCAATGTGCCTTGTAATCTAGATCCTTAGATAATTTTTTTTCTCTCTCATTAGCTTTTAGATTCTTTTATGTGGTTTTATGCTTCTCCAAATAGCATCTTATGCTGTCTGAAATATTTGCTAAGGGCCAAATTCTGCCTTTCGGTGTATGCAGCTTGAATTGAAATCCTGAATAATACACAAACCTACTAGGAACAAAAAAGCTGATTGTCTATTTCAGTAAATGTCTGATTACATTTAAAACAGTGTGTGTGTATTATTTTGATCCCTCATGCACTGTGAAGAACAGAGATTTGAATGTAGCGTTTCAGTTTTTTATAGAAACAGTCTCTAGCAGGGATATTACAATGTGAAGATTAGGTCTCACCTCCTTGTAACGAATAAATTGAGACCAAAATTAACTGAGTTTCCAGGGTCACCCACTCAGTTAGTGGCAAAGGCAGGTTTAGAACTCGGCTCCCATATATATTTTTTCCCTAATGAACCTAGTTAACCCAGTAGTGAGAATGAGGATAAAAATAATTTGAAACCATGTGAAACTATCTGTAATTACTGCGCCACAGGAGAAATTCCATTTAATGTCTGCTTTGTCATTCCTGAATCTCAAGATGTTTTTTCTCCTTTGTTTTCCATTGTGCAAACAGACAATTTGAACTCCTACTGGAAACCCAGACATCTTAACCAAATCGTGCAACATTTTAATATAAAATTAAAGTAAGCTAAAGAGTGATGATGGTGGCAAATCAGTGGATCTTGCAGAGGACAGTTGTCAAACAAGAACAGCAAAAAGGAGGGAGCTTGTGGGAGCATCTCTAACCAACAACATGAGATCCTACATCTTGGGAAAGTCCCACGTAATTTGACAGGGAATTCTGGCCCAAATCAGTTTCTTCTTTGTGCGTCTGCGGTTCTGCCTAACGGTGTAGTTGTGTGATGGGACATTTCTAAGCTAATGATAAGAACCGGGTGCTCCCCCCCCCCCCCCCCGTTACTTGGGGCCTCACCCACAACCTGTAGGAGTGGATGGGAACTGGTGTTAAATTGGGACCCTCTCAAGAGCATGTGCCTCATATTACAGTGTAGTTCAGTCAGCGTCTTGGCACTTTTGCGTATCTGTCCATTCTTCCCTTCCTCTCTTTTTCTTCTCTTTCCCCTCCCAACTTTTTCCCTTTTCTCATCTCTCAGCACTTAACCTTCAGGTTTCTGTTTAGTAAACCTACCAAAGTAGAATCAATAGCCTGGTGCTTAATCATGCTTTTTGCTGCTCAAAATGTCAGGTTTGGGTTTGTTTGTAGAAGGGCTTCTGCATGTCTTTTATTTTTTTAACTCCATGCAGGATGTTCTGTAGCGGTCAAATCCGTGAAGGATGAAAGCTTTTCCTGTGGCTGCTTGTTCTAATCTCTGTTGTTGTATGTATGGTATAAATACAAAATTTCATATGTTAGTTCAGAACAGCAAGAGAAGAGATCCATCCTGTTACTTTTAAATTTTCCCATCCTTTCTTGCTACATGAAATCAGTAAGGTGCACTTTTCTAACCTGCTGAGGTAACTAGGGCATAATCTTAACTACCTGTAAGTAGATGCGAAAGGAGTGAGTTTAAGCATTCTCTTACCGCAGAGAAAATCGTAAAAAAAGCGCAGAATGGTACCAGGCAGTTGTGGGTACTATGTAGAAACGAAATCTTTGCTGCTTTTTTGGTCAAATACACAAAGCAAGAGACCGTAGCTCAGTGCGTCAGCTCCAGCTAAGAGCCTGCCAAGAAACTATTTCTTCTCTCCTGTAGTAAAATTCGTATGTTTTAGAAACTTGTTTGTGTAACAGGTTTGAAGAGGGGGAGGGAAATACAACGGCATATGGAGAGTCGAGTGCACATACACCTGTGCAAACGAGTACATGAAGGTGGTTCCTGACTGATCCCTTGATCCTTGGACAAAACTGGAGAGAAAGTCTAACAAATGCATCGTTTTGCAGTAAATTAGATCAGATTTCCGCATCTCCGCACTCAGTCTGTGAGCTGACAGTTCAGTAAAATGTTCCCTTGTAAGGTTCGCCCTCTTAGGAAAAGGGGCAATAATTCATCATTAGAATTTCAGAGTCCAGGTGTAGATGAAAACTGATGGAGCCTCCAGCGAGGCAGGGAAAGTGCACAGAAGAAGAAAATTTTATCTGAAGCCTAATTCCCTGGTTACAGCAGAGAATAATTAAGATAATATTGCTTCAAGAGTTCTTTAATGATTAAAAATCACATATGCAGAATCCATAAATTGGAGGGCAACAAATTGGAAGGAGACGGCGTCGGAGCTCTGTTTTGTGCACGTTGTAGCAGGAAGCACACCGGTGGCACGACAGCAGCCGGGGCAGCCACAGGAGACCAGGCCCATTCCAAGGACTTTGTTTAGATGCAACAAATCATTTGTCTGTTATTAACCCAGAGCTTGTAATTATGCAGATTGCCATAGATTTTCCTGGGCCTGGAAGTGAGATTGAGGGTTGTTCACACTATAGCAGGCAGCTCAGGGCTGGCCATGCATTACTGAACTTGCCACATTTATCATGTTGACTGATGGCAGCAGAAGCAGGTCTCAGGTCCCAGTGGTTAATGTAGTGGGTAATTAACTGTCATTTGCCTAGTAATAGGCTGATGATCAATGGTTTGTGTGGAAACAAATTCTAATCAGGTAGCTGATAAATGCTCAGGGAGCGAGAGCAATTGAAATTGGGGGAAACTATGTCCAGAATTTCAAAATGGCATTGTGGGGTTTTTATTATTATTATTAATGGGAGAAAACCATGTTCTTCATATAAACAGCTTTATCCAAAATTAAGAATAGCTAATATAAATCTCACATGTTTGTTTGTATGTGGTGGGGAAGAACTAACAGCGAGGAAGGCCTCCTTCCCTTTACGTAATTGAAAATTTTTAATATATCTCGTGCTTAGCTGAAGCGGCTTCTGTGGGGGTCTCTTACTTCAAGACGGTGGAAATCTGCACACGGGGGACTCTGGTGCAGTAAATCTCCACCCTTCGCGGCGCCGAATGACAACCCCAAATTGTTTCGCTGCTCTGCGACAGGCAAACTGCGATTCCAGCCGTAATGGGGTTCCCCTTTCTCCCGCGCGCAGACGCAGCCCTGCGGAGGGGACGTGGCTGAGGAGGGGGATGCAGCCCGCCCCTAGCACCCTCTCCAGCGAGGAGCCCGAGCTGTGTGCCTCAAGCATGGAGTTGTTGCACCAAAGCTACCTCAGCATCGAGGTGCTGTCGGGTCCCTCCACGCTGAGCTTGAAGGCGGTGGGACCGTTCTCATGTTCGTGCTTAAATGTCGTTGTTGTAGAGCCTTAGATTCTGACTTTCCTTTTTCTGTAACCATATAGAATAACAGTACTGTGTGCCCACCGTCCTCACTCAGTACCTATTGCAGCCTGATCTGCTTTCCTCGTAAAAATAAACTACCACCACCTTCTACACAGATGTGAAGAAGACCAGAGCCAGGTCTTTGGTTGGCGGGTTTAGTCTTTTCTGGTGCCAAGCCAGCCAGCCGCTGTGGAAGGCAACAAAGTCTTGTGTCCTTCGAGAGGAGGAATGAAAGTCTGAGGGAGATGTAGCTAACCTCGGCAAAACCCGTGCGTGAGGGAGCTAGAACTGGAATAGAAGGTTTTACAGAAGGAATATTTATAATTTGTTTAAATAATCTATCATTTTAGTAATCAGACTTCAGAGAACTGGAGGTTGACTGGAGTCATTCTAACAAGAGCTGGTGAGGATGGCCTTGTCCCAGCGCTCCTCCCAGCGAGCATGGTAACCAGCATCTCAGGAGAAAAAAGGCTGCAACTTTAAAAATAAACAGGCGCGTATTATGTAGACATCACACCTTAAGCAGAAGCAGAAAGTGAAAGAATTTGGAATTAAGTAGGCTGTTTGGCAACCCATGGAATTCAGGAGAATGGAGGGATGTGATTAAAAAACTGCTCATTTTTATGTTACCAAACTGACTTTTCTACAGAGCACCTTTGAATTCATTAGTTTAGAACTGCTTTTAATTTGGTCTTTCCCTTGAGAGCCATTATATTTTTCTGCTGTCAGCCTGATGTTGAGGAAAAAAAGAAAACTGGCAGATGTGGCGTTTTCATCTAGTGTGCTTCATAGTTAAAAACAGCATTAACTGCTATGCACAAGCAGAGCATTACTTTTAATAATCCATCACAACTATTAAGTAGTTTAAATAAACTTAGTTTCAAAGATTGCTGCCATGTAGAGCTAACATATTTTTTCTTGTTCATTATAAGCCTTCTGTGTTACAAAAGGATGCATATGTGTAATTTTTTTTTTTAATACACCCACTTGAAAAGTATTGAAAAAATCTTTAACAAAGAGAATTTTAAAAAAATTTATATAGATGTCTGGCAAAAACAGCATTTCATATTGTTCTTACAGTATTTTATACTTCTACTCCTGATGTGACTATATATAGTTTACAGCCTCATTTACTTTAATGTGCTACCTGAATAACATAATCATAGCAATAACTATGGTATAGGGTTGTAAGGTGCATGAACCGCTAATGCTTTCTGACGATTTAAATGACTTGTTCATAAAATGTTCTTTTAATAATAGTGGTAAAGCTTTTAGCACTAGATGTCAAAAATGCGAAGAATATTGGCTTTTTCAAGTGTTATTTCTTTTCTAGCTAAAGTGTGTTTTAATAATAAATAGCACCAAAAGCCAAGGTTATGTGGCTCTCGTCTGTGCGGCAGGATCCAAGCAGAAGACTCTTCCCGCGTATGCAAACAGCTTGACCTCTGTCTGTACAGCTATGTAACATCCCTAATGTGTTTACTGTTTCTTTGTTTAGTTTAACTAGATGTTTCTTTTCTCAAGAAAGGTCAGTATAACCTGCAGAAAAGAATAACATCACAATAGGTGTAATATTAGTCTGTCACTCCTTCATAAAACTCTCTCCGGCAAAAAGGACTGTGCCTTTGTATTGTAAATTGGGCAGACTTGTACCACCACAGACCAGCCTTTCCAAAGAGGTGTGCTGGAAGTCAATCAAAGGCCAGGCAACTGCTGAGGTTAAAAAGAAAAAAAAAAAATAAAAATAAAAAAAAGAAAGTGTGATTTTCTTTTCAGTTAAGCATCTTCAGGAGTATATTTCTTTCTGTATCTCCAGGTTATTTGGCGTTACAGGAAACTGTGCTGCCTGCAGTAAGCTCATACCTGCTTTTGAGATGGTGATGAGAGCTAAGGACAATGTTTATCACCTGGACTGTTTTGCATGTCAACTTTGCAATCAGAGGTAAGAAAATTTCTTGGGTCTATTCCACAATCTAAGTGCTAGTTCGGCACCGGTGCAGGCATACATTCAAGTGAAGAGGAAACTTCTACCAGTAGGGGAGACCAAGATAGAGAGTAAGACCTGGATACTTTCCCTGGAACCGATACAGAACATCTTTCATGACCTTGGCCAGAAAACTTTTTGTGTCTCAAATCCTGCATCAATAAACAAGAATAATGTTACTTCTTCTCCTTCAAAAGGCTGTCTGTCAAGTTTAATTAATTAATATTTATAAAGGACTTTGAGATCCCTTTCTGCAGAAGAGCATAGCAGTACCATTTTTCATTATTACATTAATTTCACTTGAATTCTTCATTTTTATCACAGGTATTTCTTTTAAAGTACATGTTGTTTCATCCCGTTGCCAGAACTGTAATCATTTAAATTTAAAAGATCTTGTACCCATCATTTTCTCTGTAGCAGCATTGGACTTCCTATGCCGTATTTTTATTTTCACATCCTAACTGTAGGTTATAGAAATCCCAAGGATCCAAACCTGGCACTTTGTTCTGAAGCATCACCTGTATGGTACAGTTGCAGAATGAACGTCAAAAATGCTAAAACTGCAACAACTGAATTTTTCAGTTTCAGCCAACAGAGCCGAACTTGCAGCAGCTATATTCAGAGGGGTGGCCAAATCTTGTCAGAGATTTCACCGGGCGCTCCATTTCTGACTCCACGAGAGTTGCCAGCGGCTTTGCCAGTGACTTCTATGAGGTCTAGGAAATGAGAGAACCAATTATGTCTGCTCCTTAATGTACCTATTATGTTTCTTCAGTTATTACATGATCCTATTTAGAGTTTCATAGCATTCGTTCTTTTTTCATTTTTGGGTAGGAAGAAACACGAGATGTACATTTCTAGGGAAGTAACAAAAAAATAGGAAGATAATAGTCTAACACACCAAAGTTCGATACCGCTCTAAATAAGCTTTGCTAACTCACCTTGTCCTACAGCGTATTATTTTGTAACGCTGCAGTCATTTAAAAATCAAACATCCCTAAAGAACCATAAAATGTACAGCTGCTAATAAGTGTAGCACACTACAATTATGCTCTTTAAAAAAAGCCAAATTGACCTTTTTCATCATGTTGCATGGGAAATTAAAATACCAGGCAAGTAATAACCACTGCTTAAACTATATAATAATGCAAAGTAATTATAGGTTCTAATGCTACTTAAAGTCCTATATCAATTTTGTCTTGCCACAGAACTAAGAGGTTGTATTCTGAGTAAGGCAGGCAGAGCCTTCAGTAGTACCCACTTAAGTGAGACACACGCACACTCCTATGTTTCGTTTCTTAAACCCTTCACATCCCTGTTTTTTCTACCCACGGTTCTAGTATCATTATTAAAGTGCCTAATATATTTCTGTTGTTCGCTTCATTTATTACATGCCATAATGGGGCTGCATATCTTTAGTGTTGGTTATGCACAATTAGCACTTAGTTATTGTCTTGTCACTTCAGCCCATACAAGACAAACTTCTTTAATGTAAGAAGTCAGCTAATCTTCATCAGTCAAGCAAAGCAGACAATGTTTGTTACCCTGAGTGTAAAAGATTTTCATCATAGTTAGCACTCTTGAATCTGAGGAAGGGAACTTTCTTTTTCTCACCCCCCAAAAGCGAAGCTGTTGTGATTATTCTTAATATTCCTCTTTTACCATGACAAGTGTGAACTAATGCACAATTTCACTTTGCGGTAATACACCTCGTACCGTGCCCTAGGGCCACTGATCCTCTTGGAAAAGTGCTTTTAGGTGCTTCTGAAACAGAGCTTTCCTAGGATATTTAATAATTCTTAGCCTTGTCATTCCTGAGCCTTCAGTCTAGACTTTTATTTGATTTTTATTTTGCATGTAGTATGGGCTAAGGGTTGCTGAAATAGCCTTACAGGAGTCTTAGGCTGGGAACAAAAGAATTGATTTACCTGAAATACAATCTAGTTCACCTAGTCAAAACAGGGAGCAGGTCCAGAATTTCAAAGAATTTCAGAAATTCTCAAAAGTGGCCCTAATCCTGATCGTATTGCAGTCGGTGTCAAGGAGCATCAGAAAAGAGACAGTCTATAGGGTACTTTTCTTCCTCACAATTTGGGGCTAGTGGCACTTCAAATAATTAATTTTGTTGTTTTTTATAATGCTCCAGCTCAGCTCTTCTGTGTGTCCTATGACAAGGCATCCCACTGACTACATCCTCTCATTACTAAATGGCTATAAATCTTTTGTTTTCATTACTTGTATAACAATAAAAAATGGAAACGCTAGACGTCGGGCACATCACCTGTTTTTGAGGTTTTTTGTATCTGCTATGAAACCTCTTTTTCTTTTCTTTTAAACTGACTATAAACTTGTCAATCACCATGCCATTAATACTTTCTGCTGACCTTCTCAGGATCCTTCTTTCTTCTTCTAGTTAAGCTAATCAAAACCAAACAGCAGATTCCAAGTGCGGATAAGTTTAGAAGACAGCAGTTTAATTTTCTTTCTTTATTCCATGCCGCCCCTTGTAGGCGCAATAATGTTCTTGAGCTTTTTTGGATCTATTCTTCCCTTTCACTCCAGCCGCTATCCCTAATGCGGAATTTATTTATTGAAGAGAATACTTTTATTTATAAACACATCAGCGATATCCAAAAATCACCAACGGAGGTAACAAGGCTTACCAGCTAGTGCAAGACCTGTATGTTTGACCTTATTCCCCACCTTCACATTCTCTTCCTCGATTAAATTTTAAATCCTTTGGGTCATTCTTTGTACCAATAAAAGTACAACATATCTGGAGTACTACCACAGAGTATATAGCGCCCTTTGTTTGGTTCCATTTTTCAGACTTGCCATTATCATCTACCTTTTAGGATTTTTCCTAACAGAATATATGCAGTGGCCATGGGTAGACTAAATTGTTTCTTCAGTTTGCATTCCTTTGCCAACACTGAATTTCTTCTGACGATCTGTGCCTGGTTGCTCCTTCCACTCCCTTCTGACTTCCAAACTAGCTAATAATTATACTCACACCGATCCTTGGGGAAGCCCATTTAAGCTATTGCATGACCCTCATATTTCTACCCTTTCAATAGCTGATCCTGGCTCAATGAGAGAGAGGCCTGCCTGGTTTTGCCTAACACTTTTTGTGAAAGATTCGGTGATTTTTCTTCTTTTTATGTACGACTTCACTGTTTGCTTTATTATTTTTGAGTATCTACAACTCACCATCCAGCTCAAGTCGCAGTGTGGATGGTAGTTAGACCCCCTTGATTTCAGGGGACATTTGTTTGAGCCATAAACTCCATCTCTGAACTAACTGGCCCGTCGCCTTTTGTTGGCCTCCTGAAGGCTACATTTTCAGAGTGAGAAGAAAAACACATTGTCTCACACACTGTGTTCTAGGAAGACAGACTGTAGACAGGCCTGTAGACATAGACAAGACTGAAAGACATCTCCAGAGCCACAGAGCCTAGTCGCCTGGTGTCAAATACGCACTGTCTCGTATTTTCCCTTTCATAAAGCTATTGAGCTCTAGGATCTAATTGCTCCATCCAGCCAGTTTTGACATATTTTCCCCATTTTTTCATGATATTGATGCTTAAAGTTGGAGGGATTTTGTGAATATTAAGCTCTGCTCCTAGCCTAAAGGTTTTAGCATCCCCTTATCTTTCATGTCTCTGTCTGGCTTAGTCCTAATTTGAAGTTTTTCCATCTCCTAAATATCTGCAGAGTTTAGTGACAGTCATCTTAAGGGTGTGAGCGCTCCCCTTTCTTCTCTATAAACATATTAAGCTTCTCCTCAGAAGCACTTCGCCTCACATTGGCAGTAGCCTCAATATAGTTAATTTCTGCAGAAAAAGGAAAAAAAATGGAAACCACTGGAAAAACAAACTTGTAAACAGACACTGCCTTTCACACTTTGTCAGGTTGCATATGTGTGACTAGCAAAATGGAGTGGAAAATCTTGCGAGTGGGCTCAGCTGTATCTTTGCTTGACACTTCTGACTACAGCGATGATCTCAGTCTGCCTTCGGCTTTCCCACTTTCCGGAGTTTCCATGTCCTTCCTTTCACTCTCTGTCGGCTGCTTTAGCAGCTCATTCCGTACTTCTGCGGTACTTTGCCATCTGAAGTCAGCTCAGGGAATGGTTTAAAACCCCCATCTGCTATCAGTGAGGGGTGTTTAAATCGGCTGTTCTATCCTTCTATCCGAAACAGCCTGTATTTTATTTTTATGGGAACTGGACTGAAAATGGTTACATACTCATTCAAATCGCTGTCCTGATGGAGCTGTAAGCACTTACCCCCAGTATAAACTGTAAAATGCCCACACAATGCTGCCTTTGTTCTCCATGAAGCAGGGGGGAGGGAATGCAATGCCAGGGACATCCTTATTTCAAACACTAACATTAGATTTTTGCATGAGTGGTCATTTTATGATTTCTGAAGACCTGAATAACTGTTCATTTTCTTTGAGTGTCTCTAAATTTAGAATAAAAATTAACACATTTTCCATGTCTTCTTTTAAAAAAATAGTAATCGAAAAGCACACCAAGTTGAGGTTTGTGGTTGCAAGTTGAACTAGGATTCTGTGTGCGTACATACTACATCGTACTGGCAAAAATGTACAAACCCAGGCACAGCTCCCACTTTCCAGCCTTCGACAATAAATGGACATTTTGACAGAACCCTAGAATTAGTAAACCATAGGTATGAACTGAAGAAGTGTGGTGTGAAAGAGTGGCTTTGTTCTCTTAGTGATGCATATAGATTGACATTAATTTGAGTTATCCTGGAAACTCAAAGGAGCTTTTAAAAAAAGAGGAAAGGAGGAAAAAGCAGAGGACAAGTTACATCACTGAGTGCACACAGCAGAGGAGAAGGGTGTGAGTGGGGTAAGTCTGAGCTTTCTTTATCCTAGAGGAAATCAATTAAATGCTACCAGATTTGGTTTCTTTCTACAACAACAAAGATCTGACATTACCAGAGGAGGCACTTCACACACAGCCATCTTTGTGCACAGCAGTATTTCTCTTGCTTTCTCAAGAAGTTTTTGATACCTTAACACGTCCTGTGCATCAGAAAAATGGCAGACAGCAGTGAGATCTCCTTAAATATCTGTTCTGAGCAATGAAATAGCTGTTTCTCAAAATGGAAGTTTTATACTTCTTGTGATTAGTCTAGGCACACCTTCCCCTTCCAAACAAGGTGATAACAGAGGTCATTTTGTAATATAAATGGCCTTCCTTTTGCCATTGTAAAATATAACAGGAGTTCTAGGATGCAGGTTAATTATAATGGTCATTCTACTAATGTCACAGTCGTGTCAAAAGTAGTATTATCAATTTATGGTGGTAAGTCCAATCTGGCATGTTAATGCAGCCTATTGATATTTTTTCCTGTTCATCTTGCACGCCTATTAAAAATATTGGATGAGGGTTTTAAGGTAGGCTGAAGGCTACCATCTGCCTGCTAGAAGAGTAACAGTCTTGCCTCGTTATATACTCCTAACCCAGTGGCATCTTAATATGCTCCTTGACTTCACTTGATATACATGCCCAAATTGTGCCCTGATTTACATCCCATGCCGATTCCATAAAAAACCCCAACACTTGCCAGAGGTGGAAGGCTAGGCTTGAATTTACCCTTCCATTTTAAAGCTGAGCCATGTTTAAAGCCTGGACTGTGCAAAGCCAGTCTGAAGTAGTTGCAAGATTTAGCTCTTTAACTTCAGAAGAGGCTAAATCTGTTCTTGAGAGTCAAAGGCGGCTGAAAGTGTGGCTGGACAGATTTTGTCGTACTTCCTCTGTCTGCTTGCCTTGTCTCATTGTACTTGGAGCTAGCATGCCACGTTTATATGTTTTTCACCTGGTGCTTACCTCTTTTTCACCTAATGAGTGCAAAACCCACACATGTAATACCCAGAGACAGACACAAGCCTCACCATCAGCCTTTGCCAATGCGTTTGGGTCACTGAACTTGCACAATGTGCAAACGGTTGCAGAATTTGGACCAGAAGAATCGTAAGTAACAGGTTTCCCCCGAAGGCACAGAGGATCACCCCCAGGCATGCAAACGCAGCCCCAGATGAACCCAGAGGGTATCTTTCTATGCAGACAGACCCCCACCCAACAAGTTATCACAGAACCAAGCGTGTCTAGACAGGCCACTGGCAGCCTCTGCACAAGACAGCTGTACACTTGGAAGGTAAATGATTTGTGGAACTGTGTATGTTTAAAGCCACTCATGCATAAAGCTGTCAAATGCCATGTAGACATAGGTAGAGCATTTCTGGCTCGATATATTAACATAGCAAAAGCAAAAGGCATTGACACTTCTTATTGGGAAAGGCATCCTGACTCCCTCATGTAGCTGGTGCAGTTTAACTCAAACCATGGCACTTCTCTGAGGGCTGAGAAACAAAATCCTTCAGCCAGGGTTTTGATGCAAGCAATATTGCAAGAAGTCACATGTGAAACCATTGCTGTGCAAGCGAATTGCACTTCAGCAGTGTGTTTTTCATTTACTAAATATTTTAAACAAATTAGTCCGCTAATCTGTGTATTACGCTGGAACACAAAGGAATACATTGCTGAAAAACATTCACAGTGCGGAGTCAGTGCTTTCTGGTGGGCAAACAGAGGTGGTTGTGTCTCCTACTGGTGCCCAACCCATGGGGAGAGCCACCCTGCTGTGCCATTACCCTCCGATGTGGTAGGCACTGCTGGCCAGACATCCCTCGCTCCGGCCCCATCAGGAGTCCTTGGGCTAACTGAAATGGAGCGACTGGTTTGTCACAATACCTAACTTCCTCTGCTTTAGTCCACATAAATCTGTATGTTCCTTTTAGAGCAACTAAGAAGAACTATTTTTAAAAATTTTCTTTTTTTAATGCGATTTTTCTGGGAAAACACTTCTATGTATTAGCACTAGTTAAGACACTTTTAGCTAATCTGGTGAGATGCGCAAAAGAATTTTTTTCAGCATTATTGTTGGTGGACAAAAATACGAACGATGGCAACTAGAGAAACCACCAAAGAACTTGTTTGGTTCAAGAATTCTGCATTTCGACACACCTACTCAAAATACTTTTCTGTTGTTAGTAGCCTAATACACCAGGATTGGGGTGGGAAGAATAGCAGGAACCTGTAAATTCTATAAAAGAGTCTTGACCATAAATAACGTAAAGATTTGGGGATCATTCCATAATCTCTGTTTTCAATCATCATCAGCAGCAGGCAGTAATCCTACAGAAAAAAAAAAAAGTCCACAAATAAACAAACCAATTTTCCTTTAAGAGCAGAGCTAATTCTTTTCAATCCACTTTTTTATTACACTATTTTCCCTCTATCTATTTAGCTAGCATAAGGATAAATTTCCAGAGCTACCCAGTTGGAAAATAAATGGGTTCACTGTTTGTCTAGCATTCCAATCTTCACAAATGTAAATCAGTCCAACTGCTACTCATTTAAACCTCCAACTTCACAAAACATTAAAGGACTGCTTTCAATACACAATATAATCTGTGACAATTCGCCAGGATTTCTGCTTGAACATCATTAGAAATTGACTATCGGATAAAGAGAGACCACTATCAGAGGTCAGGCGGGTCAACCTGTGTCATTTACGTAGTTTTACTGGGTCAACTACAGCAGGCACCACTATTTGAAGGTTAAATTGTTACAATTAAATACATATACAGCCATTCCCATAGCTACTCTGTTGTTAAATCTACCGTAAACAACACAAGCATTTATATCTGACCCTAATTGTGTCCAAGATGTCACCATTTGGAAATTATACAAAAAAGGACATTATAATCCGTTACACATTAAACAATACTTTATGTAGTGAGATCCATAATTAGCTGGTAGAAACTGGTTTAATTTATTCCCATCAGTGTTAAGGGGTTCATTTAGGTTACTTTCTCTCATTTTAATTGGAATAATGTGAGCAGTGCCTCCCAATATATTTTATAGCTGGAGAGTTCACTATAAACAAAGGCACGTAACCCTGCCAAGGCAGTCACTAGGGAAACTCTTTTTCTATGCATTGGCCCTATTCACTTGCTCCCTAAGTATCTTCGAGAAGATTGGCTTTGTCAGGGGGAAAGGGTTGAGGGGGGGAGTCGGTGAAGAGCCTTGTTATGTCCAAGCGTAGTGCTTGGCTGGGAAATCCTACTTTACTCAGAGTCTGAAGCCAGCCAGCCAGAAGTGTTAACGTTACCTGATTTTCCTACTCATCAGAGAAAATCAAATGAAATATCTCAGCACCGTTTTGTAGCAATCAGATCATTCTGATGCACGTAATAGTATAACAAGGTAGGTATGCTGATACCACAAGAGAGAGAGTAGTTAGCTGAGTAACTAAATTTATAATCAATTCCTACGGGGTGGGGGGTGGGGGAAGACTTCTCCGCTTACCTGCCTGCGTGTCTCTAGTTCACACCACAATATACGTGAAGTTGTGTGTGTGCTAGAAAAGATTCTCAGAACCACCGGGTTAAATCGACTCTAGCAAAATACCCAACTGGAGTAAACCAAGAAATTCTTACTGGTACGCCTGCACAAGACAAGTGTAATGTCTCTCAGATGAGCATCCCACCGCATGCGATCTCTTTGTTTTCCTCCTGATTTGTGTGGAAGCAGGACGTTTACTTTTCACTCCACTCAGCAGCCTGGCATGCTTGTTCTGGTTTATCGGTGTGCTAGTGACCTGATCCAAGGCTCCCACCGTCTTCAGTGGGCTTTGGGCAACGCCTTTGGCTGGGGAAGCAAAAGCGTTGGAGTGCACTAGGTTTTATTGAAAGCAGAGGATTAATTCTGATAGCAGAGCAATTCCTCTGCTGGGCTTTCACCTACGTGCACACGCGTCGGTGTGCGCTGCGACAGACGGCAGAGGTGCAAGCCGTGCGGTCGGTACAACAAAGTCGTGAACACTTGTTGTACAGTCCTTATGTGTAAGATCACGTCACATCATTCATCCTGAAACTACCTTTTTTTTCCCTTTATTATTGTAATTTCAGATTTTGCGTTGGAGACAAATTTTTCCTGAAGAACAACATGATTCTGTGCCAGACAGACTATGAGGAGGGTTTAATGAAAGAAGGTTATGCACCCCAGGTTCGCTGATCTGATGCCACATCGTTAAGAATACAAAGCACTATGTCCTTTTATCTTTTTTGCTCAACATGTATATAAGAAATGACACAGGAACCTACTGAATAGCATAGATATAGGGAGACAGAATGGTTGCGTGAAATAAAAGGCGGACTGCATCTGTATGTAGTGAAAATTGCTCCAGTTCAGAGTTGAATGTTAATTAAAAAGGTACTGTACATACAGCTGGATTCTTTTTGCTTGCTCTTGGGGTTTTTGATTTGTTTGGTTTTTATGTTTCTTTTTGTGTCATTTGGCATGAGATGTTTATTTTGGACTATTGTATATAATGTATTGTAATATTTGAAGCACAAATGTAATACAGTTTTATTGTGTTACCATTTGTGTTCCTGTTTGCTTCTTTGTATTGTTGCATTTAGTACAATCAGTGTCTAAACTTACTGTATATTTATGCTTTCTGTATCTACCAGCTATTTTAAATGAGCTGCATCTTTCTAGTAAAAAGAATTAAAGAGCAAATCCCAACCATTATGGTACACTTAGAGCTGAAGAATACTGTTTACATTAAAACTATTTAGAAAACTAGTAACTCTAGTAGCACCTGCTGCTAATGATGCTATGGTTAAGGGTCTATCAGCACTTCTGTTATAAGCCTCTATTTTTCAGGGGTTAAGCATCTGCTGTTTAATTGCATAGATTTTCCTCAAAGAGCACTTTTATTTTACTACGAAATTTTGAAAAACAAATCTGACCGGTTTGGGATATATTATAAAAGGTGCAAAAGTTAATGATTTTGGGTGCTGCTTTTGTGCCCCTTAGGCATTCAAAATGCCTGGATTTGATTTTTAATTTAGCTGGAAATTAAGCCCTAATGCAAACCAGTGCCTCTGGGTATCTTATATATATATATATATATAATTATATGTTATTTTTCTGAAATCACTTATTTTTTAGGGGGGAGGAAAGGGAGAGGACTTCTGTTTATATACATTTTTAAAATTTCTTAAAATTTGAGGGGTCTCTCTCTCTCTCTCTCTCTCTCTCTCTTTCCTTTTTTTCTTTTTTTTTTCAGTCAGGGCTTAACCCAAAAGTTTTCTGGGCTGTGTCCTCAACAAACCCTGGAAAAAAATGAAACTAGAAGGCACTGTAAACAGCCCCCTCTGAGGGTCTGTTTACATTAAGGAGATGACCTCGAGCTGACACTAGGAGAGTGACTGGTTTCTAATTACCCACCTCAGTGAATGCTGAAGGTAATTTAAGTGCTGATGTAGATGGGGCAAAACTCTGAAATACCAATACAGAAAGTGAGAGTTACCACACCGCCACACACAGGTACTTTGCTGTCCATTGTCCTATCCTACAGGGTTTTCCCATCAATACTGGCAATTAAAATCCTTTTGACAGAGGTGGAGTCACTGCTGACAGCTACCGTCGGCAATCAGTCCATTTTCCAGGAGAGGCGGACCTCTGTTTTTAAAGCCATGAAGCGATTGCATCAGCAGGGTGTCCCTAAGTGCTCGTGCCCCTGATGGAGCTTACAGGTGTTTGGCAAAGGAAAGCAGGATGAATGTTTAAAAAGTTGCAAAATGCATATTTAATTCTTTTCTCTTTGCCCCTGTAATCTAGCTCACCGGGAAAGCAGCCTACATTTAACAAAAATAACATAAAGAAAAAAAAGAAACAGAAAAAAAAAAAAAAAAAAAAGGATGAAAAGAAACCCACTATACTCTATGTTGCTATGAAGCTGAGCTCTTGTTTTTATTTCACCTAAGAACCACCACCTCTGCTGAGGCTGGGTGCCGTCCTTCCCTGCTCCTCCTGTCCCCTGGCGCAGTTTCAACGCGTTTTTACTGCAGCTGGGGAAAGACACTTTGTAATGCAGTGGGGTAATTCCTCTCGTGTATGGTTTGGAGTACACTGCACAGTGGCTTGGTTTAGCAATGGATATTTAGTTTTAATGACTATTTTTACAGCGTGGTTTTGTTTCTGGCTGTGAACCCTTTTACAAATAAGCATGGCTCACAAAACTGGACTTTGACTCATACAGGACCAGTAAGAGATGCAACGACTCCTCAGGCTGTTCTTGCTAATTAGAAGAAATAGCTCCACATAGTCTTTCAAATGAAATTTACCCCTTTTTTGTGGACTATTTTCCTTCCCAACCTTCAGTACAAGTTTCTCTTCCACTCCCTTCCACTGTCCCTTAATGGCTTTGGGATAATGAAGCAGTTGATGTCAGACATACTATTAGGCTCTTCCACATCTACTTCAAGTGCAATAAACAAGTTGTCCTTTCTACAGAGGTGAGGACGGCCAGGAAGGGAAGAATCATCTTACCTTATTTTGATTCCAGTGTCCGTTTTCTCCTCCAGCTTCTGTTGTGTCTTTCAGTTAGAAGCTAGAAAGGTCTCTCTTCTGCTTTCCACTAGCAGACTACAGACTGGATAGAAATCCCTGGTTCAGAAATAGGGCTGGGGAACAGGAAAGCAAGGACCTTGGTTCCGTCTTTGACTTGGCTTTAAGCCTGGGCAAGTCACTCAACTTCTCCGTGCCTCAGTTGCTCCTGTCTGCCGAATGGGGCTACTGCATTGCCTGCTTTTGTAAAGCATTTTTGGCTCTTCAGAAAACCAAGAGCTATGCATGCAAATGTTGCTAGTAGAATTAAGACATTCTGGGAGAAGCAGAGCATTTGTCTGTGCAGTAGCTAACTACAGATCTTACGTAGGAGAGCACCAAAACCAACTAAGCCTGTGGAAGACCTTACTGGGGATGGGGGCAGCTACACACGAAGAGTGTTCTAAATGCTAAAGCACTCTCTCATTGCCACAAAGTGCCACTGCTCAGCTCTTTCTGGGGTAAATGAAGAGAGCGGAATGGGAAAATAGCGGCTTATTGTTACACACCATGTTACTCATATGTGCGTGTGTGTGTTTTGTGACGTGCTCAAAATGGGGAAGAGGAGAGTGGTTCTGCTATGGAGAGAAAAATAGTCTTACCAGTCTATCAACCTTAATTGATGTAAAGATAAAGAAATGCTGATAGGCTTGTTTGAAGTGCTGCAATGGTATGGCATTGCTTTGAGGACTTTAAGCTCATATATCTTATTCACATACATATCTAAAATTTGTATGTAAAGGATACAGCATAAACTTAGATTTGAGGTAGGTCAAAGATCAATTACACATTTTCCTGTGTTTCAAACTTCCATCTTGCCTGGCTGTTAAAATAACAACTGGGAGTTGAGATATTTAATGGAAACTTTTGCAACTCCAATGAAGTATAATATCATAAGACAATATTGAAGAGACATTAACTGCCAGGACGCTTTATTGATCTTAGACCATTCCTTTGGGTTGCTTTTAGTTATCTACCTTAGGTTTCCCTCTCCATCACTCTGTGTGTCAACATGTTCTGTCTGCATACAAAATGTTCTCCTAGTGACCATTGCTCAGTGTATGCTCATTTGCCAGGCAGGAATGCTTCCACTTGCAGCTCCTTTCTTTAGGGTGTTTTATCTCTATCTGTATAAATCTCTAAGTTTAGCCAGACAAAAATAATAATAACAACAAAAAAATATTATTCTCACATTGTTGGTTTTTAAGCCACGTGGAAAAGTACAAATTACTCAACCTTAATTTTCAGCTGCAGAAAGCTTCTGTGCCTGTTATCTGCCACGACTGGTGATGAATCAAGACAGCCTGGATTCTGCAGAAGCAGTGACTAGGGCTAAAAGTTGATCTGTTTCATAATTGTATTTTTATCTTGCTTAGCATATTTTCTGGGTTTTTTTTTTTAAGCACACCTTCTTGCCTCTACCTACCCTCCCCAAATGCTCAAATTTATGCTCATGTAATGTAAATAAAGAACAATCATCCAGCAATCCCTCAAATGTTCCTAATTGCCTACATACAAAGTGACTTGAGGAAAACAGATTGAAAAGTGGTCAGTAAGAAGGGAGACTGTGGGGGAAAGAAACAAACAAACAGGGACTGTGACAAGGTTTTGCCTGTACAGATAAAGTACTTTAAAGGCTTTTTTGAACGTAATATACAGCAGCTTCTTATAATTTTCTCAGCAGTAGGTAGTTTACAGTCATCTGTACCTAGAACAAATCTTGTCAAAAATGAAGGTCTGTAGTGATTGCTGGGTATAATTTTATACATTTAGCTGATTCTTCTGAAAGCTTCCACTGTGCTGCTGTTGTCAGACTAAATTATCAATTTAGCCATTTGTTGTTTAATGAATAAAAAACTCCTATGGCATTGGAGATGTTGTGGTTTCAATAAAGCAAAAGCTTTAACAACTCAAACTACAGAAAGCAAAGTGTGTACTATATATAAGAACAGTGTTTTTATTCTTTTAAATACCACTTTAGATAAAAAAAGCCAATTACTTATTCACTTAATACATTTCTCCTACTTCAGTCCAATGATGCAGCCAAACCTGTTTACTGTTCACTTCAGTACCTTGCAAAAGGAAACCGAAATACAATATGTGCAAGGTAATAAGCCATTAGCACAAACATGCTCCCAGTAAAAATCTTTTGTGTAGGCACCCTTTCTAGAAGCTGCCAGTTGTGGGTGATAGAAGTATTATAAAGGAGGTGATTTTAATACTATTTAAGGCGTTAAAAGCTGAAGAATATCTGCTTAAAGCCTGAAAGTGAGGGTTGCATGTGTCTTAATACCTTTTAAAATGCCCTTCTGCTGATTTATATTCATCCTGAACCTGCTAATAATGAGTATACATAAGCAAATACCATCTTCCACCTATTCAGCGTGTCATTGGTATGAAAGCCCCAGAAAATATCTCACGTAATCAGTGTGTTCAGAGAGTTATCTAGCACAAATTACTCATTAACTCAATAGCACATAATAAAAAAGAACATCAATTAATTAATGAGTCACCCTCAGATCACTTTGATTACAACACAGCTCTGTTGAAACAGCAGTTATAAATGGAGCTGCCTCTCTTTATTCATTGTTTGCAATTGGCCCATTATTTTGCAGAGACCAGTGTCATATTTAACACATGCCTGCAGGTAATTGTATGATTAGTTTCATAAATGAAGATGCAGAGGGAGAGCGCAGAGTGGCTTCCTCTGCAGTCGCGTCTGAAGATGCAGGCTTCCCCCACCCTGTACCTCCCGCAGCCTGCCCTGCCGGCAGACCTCCGCCGGGACCGCGGGGCCAGCCTGCCTCCGGGCTGCCAGGTCGTAGCGACAGGACAACGTTCAGAACTACTCGTACTGACCTCTACTTTAATCCGAAGATCTCAAAGCCCTGGGCAAACACCTTTCGCTTAGGCCTCCCAACAGGCGACGTTGCCAATATTTCACGGAGAAGAGCACAGAGGCAGAGAGGTTGGGTGGGCTGCCCACGATCACGCAGCAAGTCTGCATCCCTCAAACCCCGCTGTTAGCACGACTTGTAAGGCACAAAACTGCCCCATCCTTGGCCTCGCCAAGACAGGCTCCAGTGCTATGCTTGAAGCAACACATGCAAGCTCCTCCTTGATGTTCAGGGATGAACCGAGGAGCAAGGAGAAGTTGAACATCCAAAGCTTCGTTGTGGTGACCTGTGTTTGGTCAACATGAGCTGGGGACATGAAGTGAGGAGGGCTGGTTGTTTTTTTTGTTTGTTTTTATAAGTTTTTTAGAGGAAAGATGAATAAAAGAACACAAAGTCACCACCTAAAGTTCCTAAACTATCTTGGTTAAATGCCATTCCAATAAGCTTATAGTGTAATTATAACAGTTCCCTTAGGTAAGTAAGAAACATCTGTTAGTAACACATAGCAGGTGTTAGCAATTACACATACTGATTTTTTTAAAGTGTTTTTAATTAAAAAGAATTCTGTTTTCTGAAAAGGAAAGCACGGTAAGTCCAAACAAGCTTTTGTTTGTGTGGCTCTAGATCATGTAATATGCAAAACGATAAAGGTAAAATCAATTTAAATTAGCAAGGGTTTGCACATTTGACTCCAGATTATTGCAATCAAAACCAAATTGGGATTCACTGCATTATTGTAAAGCACATAACATTAGTATTCTAAGCAAAGTCTCATCTAATGTATGAAATCCATACAGTTCATGTAATCACTGAATACATCTAAGAAGAGCGTTTGAACCTAGGAAGATTGCTATAGTTAAGCAAATTATGATAGGTACTGTATGAAAGAAGCAAATTGCCAGGAATTCTGTATAATAGTTTCTTCACATTCCCTTTGTCCCACTGCTGGGAAACAGTTTCTAGATTATGTTAGAGTGAAATCAAACTATGTTGTCAAATTACTTTGAAAAACTAGCCAAGAGCAATTTACATTTAGCAATGTGATATGCTGTGCCATTGAGAAATAACAAGAGCCGTACTGGAAGGCCAACTATTTAGAGGTGGTTTTAATCTGACTTAAAAGACAAGGAGATGACAAATTTGTTTCCCTGTCCTGGCGCTATCATCTCTCCGTAGATGCCAAGATAAGGATATTTGGCATATCAGGATTTAAATGTTGCCGTAAACTTTGATTTCTTTTTATATAAAATAGATAAGAAAACAAGTTGGCAGGGAAAAGAGCAAGAAGCATGAACATTAGTACAATCTATGGATTTGCCTTTGTATCCAGCTGGGATCCAAGTTGTGCTTGTTTGTCATATACAAATCTGTGGTTCCTTTCACAGAAGCGTCTCTAAACTCCAGTGCAGAAAAGTAGTCGTTCTGCCCACAGTCTACAGCAATATAAATGAGATTATTGTTCCTCATGTTCTTGCCAACAGTGTGGTTTTTCTGAGGAGACACATATATAAAATAATGGGTATGAAAAACCCTATCAGTAGACTGTTACACCAAAGAAGAAAATGCATACATATTTTATTCACCTAACTGAATGCACAGATCTGGAAAGAAAGACCAAATTTAAAATATTTTTTCTGCTTTCAGGAAACTTGGCTTTTATCCTATGCTATCCATAAGTATTTCTAAGCATCTTTATCTCTTATTCAAAATGTATGACGTCCGTTTAAGCCTTTCTTTATATCAAGGTCATTAAAACTTCTGTCGGTTGCATCCAACCAATACACTGCTAGTACTGTAACCAGCTTTCCGGATGAACAAAATAAGAAAAAATAATACAGACCTTCAGTAACATAGACTCTTACAGTTACATTAGCAAGAACTTTTAGGTACTTACTACATAGTTTTACTAGCCATTCATGACTGCAGTATAATATCCAGCTATCCATACCAGATGCCACACAGTTAACCAAACATACAAGCTGTGAACAATAATCACGTAGCAATAGCTATAAAAGTATTTTGATGTTTTTTTGTTGAACTTGAAGAAGAGCATTTCACTACTCGTACAAAATGTCTTTTTGGAGTACAGTAGGTTTGTAACAATGAGTGCGTATTAATTAAAAAAAAAAAGATAAAGCAAGATAAATGCCTGACAAATGTCTTTAATTTAGAATTACAGCCTCACATTTGTTCCTATAGTCTTTCAATCATCACGTAAGTGATAAAATATCACCACTAAGACTGTAGCAGCAAGGAAAATTTCTGTTTCGCCTCTCTTCCCAGTTTATTTTGGGAGCATTATAATAGGACTTTTCAATCTTTCCTCCTAAAACAAAGGAATTACCTTTGCTGTGTTCTGCGTGGCCAGCTGGAAGATCTACCTGGAGCTAAGGTTCCCAAACTATGAAGCTCAAGGGGAGACAGGGATGTAAGCTTGCGAAATGGGCAGGATACAAGACATACATCTCTCCAAAGTCAAGCTTAGTACCATCTACTCACTACAGGCGCACGTTAACCCTGGAGCCAGGTACTTGAAGGTTAGATATTGTGGTATCAACAGCCCACACCTGGATTCACCAGTGTGGACTTCAGATCTTTCTGTCCATTTAGAAAATAGTGCTCAGGCCCTTGCTACATCTTCGAAGTGGTATGAAGACAAATACATTAGTGATTTTGAGATGCTGAAATAATAGTGATAGAGAGGGCCACGAGTTAACTAAGCAGGACAGAGCGTTGAAAACTTTCCACAGACGGAGTAGCAGGAGTAGCAGGACTGTGCCAAGGCAATGTAGGCCAAGTGCTAAAAGAGTCCTCCTGCATATTGCCGACTACCAGCTTAGACCTCCTGTCATACATTCTCCCATTTATCCGAAGCCCTTCTAACCTACACATTACTTATTTTAGTAGTGTGATGTCATAGTGTCATGAGCTATTGACATTTTCAACAACCTGAAAATCCCTTTGAACAACCTGCAAATTTCTGATGACCATCCCACACATACATGCACCTTTCCTTCTTTAATTGGGGGTACCTGATCTTGGAGTCTGAAAGTCATCTGGAAGCAACTCTGTGTAATTGAAGTCGTACTACATAGGATCATGTTGCTGGCATTTACTGGGAAAGTGAAGCAACATAGAACTATCATAAAATTTCAGGGTTGCGGTCACCCTTGTCTCATCATGTAGTACTGTAATAGAAAGTTTATAGAGAGGTTGGATTTTTAAGGACAGGCTGGGTATCAATTTGTTCCAAAGTTTTTATTGTGCTAATGAACTGTAACAGCTCTAATCTATTTTTAGATGGTGGCATTTCAAGTCTCTTTGCTCCTTAGTTCAAAATCCATAATGTGGAGATAATATACCACTTTTCTACCTTGCAGGATCCACAAGGGTAGTAATTGTGGGATTTTGCAGCAGTGCCAGCTAAGCATATAAAATACCTAAACAAGAGAACAGCAATATATACAAATTCTGGGTTAAGAATCATTTAAAAACACAAATTGCTGGACATTAGAGAAGTACTGGGAAAATGATTGCTCTGCCTTTACTTTTTCTTATCACAGTTACAAATGACCCTCTAGTAGTCACCATCAAAGACAGACATTTGGCTGGATGAGAACTTTGGTCTGACCCAGAATGGCCATCTATATTATATTCTTCCTTGAGGTACTACAAGGACTAATATGGTGCAACAGAATGAAAGGCAAGGAAAACAATTATGATCCATACAATTTCACATTCACGATTATTCTTCTACAAAGTGTATGCCAATTATCCCTGCCTGCTTCTCAAGCCATTATTAATTGGTTGACTATACAAAGCAGAAGTGGGTGAGATGTGATCCAAAAGATCTGAAAGACAGAGTGAATAAGACCCTTGAGGCTAAATTCACAGAAGAAGAAAATGTTGCAGCTGTCATTTAAAAAGATGGTACATTCAGACCTGCTACAGCTGTATTTTCTTATGGTCCCTAGCAAAAAGACAACCAAACAAAATTGAGACTGTACCACACCCTCGGTGGGTCCTCTGTGTCCAACCTCCTATGGATGAAGAACACTGGGAACAAACATGTTTTGGCTCTGTTGGAGCACGTAAGAGTAGCCAGTATAGCAAATCTTTCGCTTGTTCTCTCACCCGGCTCTACCTTCCCCAAAGAGGTGATTTAGTTCTGTTAGAACAGCATTGCCCACTGTCAAGCATCACCCATAGAAGCAACTTCTTATTCCGTCTCCCTGAAAAAACTACGGCCTGTTTAAATTCGATTTTTACTCCCAAATCCACACCTCATCCTCACCCCAGCCTCAAACTGGACAATCTGAACTTTGACATTTGTTCTTTATTTTGTTATTTTTCACAATTAATTAATTAATTCAGATATAGACCAAAAATTCAGTTGCAAAGACTTGATTTGGACACATCTCTGATCACATACAAGGCACACATAAATCAGATGCATCCTCACTAAAACCAAAAAACGTGCTGCTGGTGACAGCAGCAGAGATGGGATTTTACCTGTAACAGTAATAATGAATAGCAGGTGGCAGTCCTCTGCCATTCTACATCAATTGATTGCCACAGCCCTGGTGAATCTTTTTAGCTAGTCAAAGCATACAGCGTGTTACAGAAGGTCTCTGAATAACTCGACTGGAAGTAAGCTCAAGCCATGGCAAACTTTCACTCAACACCTTAGCCAAAATTTGAATGTAGATTTTTAGACTTGAAAACTCCTAAGTTATCATGGCCCCTGATGTATCTCAAAGACACTGAAAAACGATCTTCCTTGAGGCTTCTCTCCTGTATGCACATATCTCTCTCTCCAATTAGACTTCAGTCCATGAGGTATTACTAATCCACACACATCTGTGAACTGCAGAATAATCTATTTCTGCAAGCAGCAAAGCAACCCAGCAATAACTCACATACAGAAATTGAGCACGATCAGATTGGTGCAAAAGTAGGAAATTTGACTTTTAGTAGTTTTAGAGCATCTTCCCTTTTAAGCAAGCAAGTCAGTGAAAATAAGGACTTTCAAACCCAACCTCTGACAGGCATTGCTGTAGCAGTGCAAGATTTTTTTCTTTCCCTAGCAAACTCCTCTGCCTTTATCCTGCAGTCCTCTACCCCCAGGACACCACAGACAGCCCGTGAGCTTAAGCCATCAATGAAGGTGGGTTGACAGTAAGGTACTGCAGCTTTGTGGTGGGTTGACCCTGGCTGGAGGCCAGATGCCCACCAAGCTGCTCTGTCACCCCTTTCCTCAGATGAAAAGAGGAGAGAAAATATAATGAAAGGCTTATGGGTTGAGATAAGGTCAGGGAGAGATCACTCACCAATTACTGTCACAGGCAAAACAGACTGAACTTGGGGAAATTAATTTAATTTATGACTAATCAAATCAGAGTAGGATAATGAGAAATAAAAACTAAATCTTAAAACACCTTCCCCCACCCCTCTCTTCTTCCTGGACTCAACTTGAATTCTCTACCTCCTCCCCCTGAGCAGCGCAGGGGGACGGGGAATGGGGGCTGTGGTCAGTTCATCACACATCGTCTCTGCTGCTCTGCCACTCCTTCCTCCTCAGGAGGAGGACTCCTCACCCTCTTCCCCTGCTCCAGTATGGGGACTCTCCCACATGAGACAGTTCTGCACAACTTTCTCCAAGGTGAATCCTTCCCACAGGCTGCAGCTTTTTACGAACTGCTCCAGCGTGGGTCCCCCACAGGGTCACAAGTCCTGCCAGCAAACCTGCTCCAGCGTGGGCTTCCCACGAGGTCACAGCCTCCTTCAGGCACCTCCACCTGCTCACGGGCTGCAGGTGAATATCTGCTCCACCGTGGACCTCCATGGGCTGCAGGGGGACAGCCTGCCTCACCATGGTCTTCTCCATGGGCTGCAGGGAATCTCTGTTCTGCTGCCTGGACCACCTCCTCCTCCTTGTTCTTTGCTGACCTTGGTGTCTGCAGCACTGTTTCTCTCACATGTTCTTACTCCTCTCTTTCACTGCAGTTTCTGTTGTGCAGGGTTGTTGTTTTTTCCCCTTCTTAAATATGTTCTCACAGAGGTGCTACTACCATTGCTGATGGGCTCGTCATAGGCCAGTGTTGGGTCCATCGTGGAGCTGTCTGGCATTGGGTCTATCAGACACAGGGGAAGCTTCTAGCAGCTTCTCACAGAATCCATCCCTGTAGGCCCCCTGCTACCAAAACCTGGCCACGCAAACCCAATACCCAATGAGGTTACTGAGGTGCAGGCACATACCTGTCCACTGCTGTCATATTCGGCCTCTGTGGGGAGAAAGGGGTAAAATGCAGTACTACGTCCAATCTTGCTCCTCTGTCAGAGCCCACTTCTATGTCTCCTGGGTTCTCGGATGGGGTTTTGACCCTTTCAGCCCAGACAGGCATGCCATCTTAAGAACATCTCACAATTTCATTCACAAGATGTAAAAATGTGGGAGGCAGGTATTTGTTACTGGTACAAACTTGGAGACTTGCAATTGTTCCATTTTTGACTTCTGGATATTCATTTGGACCCTTTTCCCTGAAAATGCAGGTTTGCACCTCTGCTTCCTTCTACCCTGTATCACTCTCCCTGATGTCTCTGCCTAGCAAGCCCACAATCCTGCCAGCACGCAGTTAAAGCTCTTAGGCAACGCCAGCTGCTGTTTAAAATGTAAAGGGACAGAAATGATTAGCACTATCACACTCTTTATTTTAATGGAAGTTAGACAAGCCCCAGGCATATTTGCACCCAGTTGCTTGCTCCTTCCACTGTTGTGCCCCATAGATCTGCTTGTTTCAATTGACCCTAAGGCAGAAACACTCAGAATGTATCCATATGATTCTCTGCTTTCTGCTGACACATTTTCAAATCACAGATTTAATGGTCATAATTTTCACATTTAAAAACTCAGACCGTGCTGTCCAGTCCTGTATTTATTTCCAAACAGAAAAACAAAGTCTTGTCTTGTCCAAACTACCTAAGCTGCAGCTAGTTTAGCTATAGGAGTGTGTGGGTTTGGGTTTTTTCCCCAGACTTTAATGTTTCTACTATTTACTAGTAGCAATAGGATTTACATATGCAGAGGACCCACACGAAATTGAGTCTTTGCGTTATTGGGTCACCAGTAAAAAAGTTCTAAATGCAAAGAGTTAACAGAAGAAAGAATTGGGAGGAAAGGTGAAGGAGGAACCATCGTCATCAAGCAGGTGAAATGTTTTCCCCCAAATCACAGAAGTCAATACCCATGAATACCTAACTCACAGGAATCCCTTGTCACAGACCGCGGTAAAGGTCCTGCTTCTCCTGGGGTCACACTGTACAGAATTGTCCTCAAAAAAAACCCCAGGATTATCCTGTAATCTATCACTAAAGAAATAAATTCCCCAGCAGTGGGATCATACACAACAATTATTTGCAGAGCAAATCTTTATTCCAGTATTGAGATCAGTTCTACCCTGTCAAAAATACGAGTCACGTGAAAGTTCCTGGCTGGTTGTTTTCTGGCTGCCTCGCCGGGGTCTGCTGTACAGGCGTTTCAACCTTGAAATCCCCTTTGAACTCCTTTCTTTCCGGCTTTGCTTCACGACCATGTGTATGAAACCTCACCTCTTGGTCAGAATTGCTCCCAATGAAGAGGACGAGGGATGACTCTGCCCCTCTGGAGCCAGTTAAGAGATATTTTGACTGGAGCATCTTGTACTTTTTTTTTTTTTTTTAACAGTGGCTCTGCATTATTGATTTTGGGTTGTATGTGTTACAATGCAGAAAGGAATAAAGGATATTTTTTAAATGCCAAAAAGATCATAATGTTTTTTAGTTTGTTTTTCCTTTGCCAGAGGGCCTAAGTGCATGTTCACTTCTTCAGTTCCTCATGTTACAATCTGTTACTGAAGGCTCAAAAGAAGCTCCTGTTTGCATTTCCTTAATTAGCCTTTAACTTCTTGTGAAGGCAGAGAGAAAAGATTTCAGTGAGTATTAAAGACCGGTATTTCTGTGGCAACAGTCATAAACGGGGATTACCCAGGTGACAGCAGACCCTCTGAACGGATGGGTCCTCTGAGAAAATGGGTAATGGTTCTAGCGCCAGGAACCAGTAGCTGCAGGTTTGGCGAGTGGGGTCTTTCTATCGCAGAACGACAAATCCTGCTCCTGCAGCTACCCGGGCCTTTACCTGTATCTGCAGAGAGGGTTGGATGTGAACGCAATCGATTGATAGATAAGCATTTTATGGAACTTGCACATCTTTCTTTCTCGGAGAAGGCAGTCTCAGAGCCTAATAATAGGAACGTCCTAATTCGCTTTATAATCAAATAACTGACTCTTTCTGTGGATACCATGAATATGTTCATTTAGGCCATCAAGCAGCAGGGTATATAAGCTCGTAATTGACTTTAATATGTGAAAATTAACATTAGCTAGAGTTTCACAGGTTTGATATAACTTCAAAGTAATGTACCAATTGATATGACTGGCACAAATTGGAATACAGAAAGTCACCATATTTCCTTTCTACCCAGTATTCTCCCCTTTCCAGCTACTATCGGATCCTTTACAGCAGTCTTTCTGATACCATTGGTCACAAATCCAAAGAAGGTCAAGAAGGATTAGAGAAACCTTACAAAAAAAAAAAAAAATTATAAAACTGAATTCTGAAAAGAAAAGGAAAGGATAAAACTTAAGAAAGTTTATTGCTGTCAGTAGGTCAGTCCTCACGGGTGGTGGAATGAAAAGTAGTTGTAATTATCAGCTCCACATGTTTGTAGTCATTAGGGATTGCTAACTACCTTTAATCATAGCTATGGTTCAGTTCCCTCAGGGCAAGGGAGCAGGCAGCTACACCTGCAGCCAGTAATTACAGCTCCTTTCCCTCCCCTGCCATGAAGGGCCAGAGCGTCTGCTGGCAGGGAGAGCTCGGGGAAGGTGGTGGTGGAGAAGCTGCAGATACAGCCAGGCCTGAAGGACGGATGCTTTGCAAACCGGTTGGGATGCACCGTGTTAAAACATGGGAATAATGTGGGTGCTCAAAACACGCCTCATCCTCAGTCTTGTCTAGACCTCTAAAAGTTAAAAGACTAGCTAAAGCCGTGATGTTTGATACCATCTCAAACTGTGATATGCTGGTTTCCAAATATAACTTCTTTAAAAAAAAGCTAAATTCTATCCCTAGAACAGCTCATCCCCTATACAGTGTTTTATACTGGTGTGTTGTATACACAGCCCTCTTCTCAGAGGCGTAAAATGTTAATGTATTTATAGTAAAAGATCCTGTGCAAACTAATATTTTATTTTTCACCATAAAAATAACATTTCAATGAACTTTCATACTACATTTTTGAGATTTGCAATTTAACTTTATAGCATATTTAAATGCCTTGAAGTAAGGAAATGTCAGTTAGTTCTAAAAAATGAAAGTAGATTTTAAATTTTTCTAACTTAAATTGGCCAAAATATTTCCTACTCAAACTTCAAGCAGTGTGAGTTGAGGTTTTCGCCTTTGAAAGGTGAAATGGGTAGTCTTCTGCCCAAAAGATGAAAATTTCTGGAAGTGATATGAATTACAACGGCCCAAAGGAAACAGCTAGAACAAAGAGGACAGAAGATATTGTTTCAGGAATAGGGAGAGTTACAAATATGTATAATATGTATGTGTGTATATGTCTATTTATTTACTCACATATACACATTGTTATGCATGCAAAGCCGTATCAGTAGTGCTTATGGGGTCCCTTTGCCCATGACACCACCGTCAGGACTCCATTTTTGGTTGCTGGTGGTTGGACTGGGTGTGGAGGGGCAGGCACGCTCCTCTGTCCACCAGAGATGGGCTCCTGCTACTGCTTTGGTGGAGTCACTGCTGTGAAGGGCTACAGGACCAGAGCGGATCAAAGGGAAGAACCAAACGGCCAGCTAGAGATGCTGAGCACTATAAC